>NC_091455.1:164574192-164796692 GCF_027789765.1 Dendropsophus ebraccatus
TTTCACGATCCATCTGAACCGGCTGATGATTGTGACACTTAAGTGCTGCTCTTGGATTTAGTGCTGCTCTTGGATACTCTTGGAGATTGCCACACCACTTGGATTATCTCTTTCCCGGCATCTGGTGGCTACGGATCCCAGCGAATATTGAGCATGGCTGCTTTAGTGCCGCATAGGCGCTACAAGTTGTGTTCTTAGCACAACTTACATATGATGACTGCATCTGAGCTCAATGTTTTAAATCTACTATTTTAAATGTTATTCTTCTATGGTATGCCTAATATTTTACTCCTAGCCTTGCTACATCATGTCAACAAAGTAGCTATTATATAAATGATCAGAATAACAGTAACTGATAATAAAGTAGACTTAAACTAAGGGCCTGTTCATACTATGGATTCGGCACAGAGATTTCACTGGGAACCTCCGTCCGCGGACTTCCCGAATCCCTCCAGCTTTATTTTGGATGAGAGGGCTCGCATAGACCATGCAATTTTTAATTTCCACCGATTAACAATAAACAATTGCGAATGAGCACTTTTGGGAACGACCTGAAATCATTTACCATAATACATGGAACAATAGTTGTTAGTTACGATCACAACTATTTGTACACTCTAGTATATTACGAACAAACAATGTGTACATATACCAAAAGATTTGTGAAAGATTAGCAATGATTTTTTTGGCCATCTCAAAAGATACCATCAACGATTGACAAACAAATTTTCATTAGTCGTTTGATCGATGCCTGCATACACAGGGAAAGATTATCGCTTAAAGAGAACCTATCACCTATCTATCTACTGTCCCTAATGTGTCTCTATAAGAGTCCCTAAATCTAACTAAAAAGATAGAGACGGCCTTTGCAGTCTGTATCTAATACTTTGCCTGATACTCTGTTCCCTGGCTGTATCGGCGGGCGCCGCAATCTTGATTACCTCACTGCATTCCACCACTGGAACGCACCACGGGAATGCAGTGACGTCACCAAGATGGCGTCGCCCACCGCAACAGCCAGGGAACAGAGGATCAGGTAAAGTATCTAATTAGGGAATAAAAAAATTAATTTTCATCCATGATTGGTTCTATTTAAATCGGAACAATATAACAATCTTACACAATGTTCTTTCCATGTAATAGGCCCCTTCAACCATCTACAACCACAAACAGGTGCTAATCAGCAAGAGCGGTGCTCACTTGTAGTGTCTTTATAAGGCACGATCAGTCGCTTGGGAAGCCTGCAACTAATAATCGCCATACCCTTTACACGCCCATCAAATCAGCCGGTGATAGACTGAGTTGTGCTTAGAATGCACTGTAACTAATTGTGCCCCTTCCACAAGGTAAAATTTGCTCCTGGTGCTTGTAGTTTAGCTAGATCATATCATTGTACAGTATATTACTGTGGTTATCTTGGGTTTGCAAAGAACAATTACTATTGACAGCAATTACTGTGCCCGTAGGGGTTGTCTGACAGTTTTTTATTGACTCTGAATGGCACAATAGTCGGCATTGTTTATGTTACTTCACTGGTTCAGAGAAGTAAATATTTAATTGTTACCATTATCTTTACTGCATGCTACATACAGAATGCTGGAGAATATATCAAAGCTGTCCATACAAATTACAGTTTTGTTGGCAGATCCTGTTGTTTATTTATATAAGCATACGGTCGAGGGCTGGACAAATCCCAGCAGATAGGTTGCATTGATGACTAAAAAATTCCTGCTGGCATTTGATGTACATAGTTTTTACATTATAAACTTCTGGTTGTCTACAGTTTCCACAAGAGAGAGAACAATGCTTATACATTTATAGTGTTCCATTGATTTAGGGGGAACTGTATTGTATGTGGATGCAATAGAGTTAGCTAAAATTTTAAAGGGCCAATGACCCAGTCCAGGATCTACACTGGTCATTAAAATTAAGGGGTCTGTGGACCTTTAATTGAATGAGATTGAGTTGCAGTTGATAGATTTTTGCAGCCAAAGTCAGAAATTGATTTGAAAAGAGCAAAGAATCTCAAATTTTCCTTTATGACCTGTTCTCTGTTTATAGTCGATTCCTGGCTTTGGCTTCAAAAATCTGTGCGTGTGAGAGGACCTTTATGATCAGCCACTGTGCCCATGCAAGCAATGGAGGGGGCATGGCCCTTAGTTTTGATGATTAAGGGAGAGGAGATTGAGGGTAAGACGGTACCATAAGTAAAGAAAACAGCACCTACAAAAAAACACTGTTTGTAGGGCACTTTATAATTTACTATTGGCTTTCAGCAAACATAATTTATTATTACGAGGAGATGACACTGATTTTATTTACTGAACTAATATAAATGAATTCTTTGTCAGAGTCTGTATGGAAATCCATTAGCAAAGCCCAGAATTGCCATCAGTCCAGAGTAATGTGCCCTGGTAATAGGTTACATCAGAGGTGTCTGCCATATACAGTGCTCTCTATTCTTTCCTCCATAGATATAACTAGGGGCTAGGTCAGATGAGCACATTATTGGGAACATCTGGAATAACAGTTGTTGGCCAAATGATCTAATGTGTACTGTCACCTTTAGGCTACATGCAATAATTAAGTCGTGTCATCATTAACTACACAATGCTGTTCAGACGCATACTGTACTTTATTTCATGTCTGGTCCGAGGATAAATAACTTAAATATTTTTAGCAGAGTTGATGATCTGGAGCTTTACTATTGGCCCCATCAGAGACATCACTACAGAATTCCAAATTCGTGTTCTTTCAAAACGTGATGCAGAAATTAAAGCCGGATTAGTTTTTCCTAACACCCAAAACTTACAAACGAAAGAAAATATGTGAAGCAGGAAGATGTTTGGTTAATTTATTCAGACATGGCTTTCTAGAGTAAATAAGAGTCAACTTCTGGTTCAAATGAAGTAATGAAGTGTGAAATAGCTTATCAGAAATGTGAATAACAATTAGAAGAAAAATGTTCATTAAGGAGACAGGCTACACTCGTCTGATAAAGAGGCGGACTATGTAATATGACTCATTCATATGTTCATTCTTATCTGATGATTGCTACTTTACTGTGCAGGTATTTTGAAGGCTGTCTCGGTGCCGCTGCTGATAATAACCACCTTCATAAACAAGCAAAGATAAGCGCAAAATTTGCATCGATCTATAACACAGAACTCTCTATGCTGCATGTATATACACTTGCTGCAAACATTGTTGCCGCTGTCCTATTCCTCTGAAAAAAATCTACAGCAATCCATTGCACTGCTGCAGTTAATCTGCCACTTAAAGGGAATGTGTCACCAAAAAATTATGGCAAGAGATGTCAGCAGAGAGCACTGTGTCACACTGAAAATAAAACAACATTTACTGCATGACATTTAGTAGCTAATAAGTATGGGAATACTTGAGATTTTTTAATTGAAGTAAATTACAAATCTATATAACTTTCTGTCACCAGTTGATTTGAAAGAAAAAGATTTTCGCTGGACAACCCCTTTAAGTGATCTGTACAGCATTGCACGACATGTGACACCAATAGATAGAGGAGACAATAGAAGCTCCCCGAGGAATGACCTCTTCAAAGGTCACAGACAATCAAGCATACGGGGCAGCATAGACAATATTAGGATCGCATTAGACAGCCTAATTTTAGGCACTCCCCACTTGGTGCATGTGCTAGTACACGCACAGACAGCAAGCAAGGAGGAGCGTTGGGGTTGCGGGAGGGGCTGCCCGGATGGTCTTTAGATTATCTGAGTGGCCCATAGAAGGTAGTGGAGGTCTGCTGCTGTCACTCCTAATACACTAAACTACAACCAGCAGACCATTGCTAATTTGATCGTTTTCTTTTAAATTGTGCATGATGGCTGGTAATTGCCTTTTAGCATGGCCTATTACATTAAACTATTATTGGCCGGTAATTGGCCAAGCACAGCCAATAATCGTTTTGTGTATTGGTACCCTTAGTGAGAGGTACTCTGGAGACACTGCAGGAGGCCACAAGGGGAGAGATAAGCATGACATCTTTATTATTTTTTGTATACTGACGCCGGAGTACCCCTTTACTCAGCAATGCACAATCGGTGACCAATAATTTTTTAACTTACTGAAAGACAATGATCAGCCGAATGAACGACTGACTGGATAAACGACTGCCTGTTCCTGTCTTTATTACATGGGGCAAAATCTGCCTGATTCAGCAGATAATCGTTCTGTGTAATAGGGCTAAAGCTCTTAACACAGGTGTCAACACAGGTGTTAACAAAGGTGTCAATCTCATAGATCAATGCTCTTTAAAGAGCCTACTACAAGACTTGGCTATAGTCAAGGAGAGTTGAACAAAATAGAGCTGGATTGTTTTTACAGCCCCTCACTTTCATCATTCTGTGGCCATTCATCCCTTATTACCTGGGGAATTGTGCAGCCGAAAAAGTATGAGCAGGCTGATCGCTAGCCTGTTTGGCAAATAATCTATCAGTGTAGATGGGCCCTAAGGCAGTGTCGTGACATCACCATTTTATCCAGGAAGTGAAGCCTTGATGCAGTAGTAAATGCAGGGAAAAAAGCACTTTATAAGCATTTCCCCTAATAAGTGTATATTGATGCTTTGTATAACTTTTGGGGGCCAATACGATACTTTAATAAAAATTTTCACCAGACTTCTCCTTGAAGGAGCATAATTCATGTGATGTGGTGCCCTCTGTCTAAGGGTCTATTTACATTGTGTGGTTTTGGTGTGGTAAAAAAGAATGCATTAAAAAAATATCCAGGTTTATTGACACTTGTCAATGGCAAATATGTCAAAAATGTCAAATACATTTTTCACCTGTAATAACCATGCAGCCATTTACTGCATGGTGAAACCAGGGTGATTTCCATGTCAATGGAGATAACTTTAGGGTTTACGACTTGGGGATTCCTAGTAAGAAAATGTGAATTAAGAGGAAGCACAGAATCCCTTCCCTCTAATCACTGGATTACCCTAAACCAAATCCGTCAACCACAAAGTGGCTCTACATCTCTTATAGGCCTTGGAAGCAGAATGGCAAGAAACTGCAACACAATCAGATTTTGTGTTTTCCCCTTTACAGATAGCTGCAAAGACAGGGGTGATTGCATCCTAGCTCACCTAGTAGACAGGGGGGAAAAGTACTTGAAGTACCTGTCACACTTAAACTCCACGGTCACGCATATCGCGACATTTAAGGGGTTAATGGCGGGCGACTGCACAATTGTGGCAGCCCACCATTGAGGGTGAGGGCCTAGCTTCTGATAGCAGCCAGTCCTTATCCGCTATGAAGTGAGCTCATCTCCTGAGCTTTCCTTGACAGTGCCCCCCCCCGGCAGGGTGTACATTTATGCCCTCCTGCGTTAAGGTCCAGGCAGTGGGAGTGTGAATGTACGCCCTTGGTCATTAAGGGGTTAAAGGAAAAGGCTGGCGAAAATTGTAATGCCCCCCAAAAAGTATTGTAATGCTCAGTGTTCCTCCAGTGCCCTGTGTCCCTCAGTGTTCCCCTGCCATAATGCTCTCCAGCAGCCACAGCCCGCACAGATTGAGCACTATCATAAATATACTTATTAGTTACAGTATCTGTAACATTTGCTCCTGTCTGCATCTTCCTTCTCACTTTTAAATTTGATGGTAGAATCTGGCTGCAGTGAAAAGCCCATGCCCCTACGCTGATTCCCCACTGCTGCAGCCCTGATTGTGCCTGGCCCCTGCTGTGGTCCTCTTTATGGTTGATGTATAAAATGGTGTTTAACCCCGTGATAGCCTGAGCAAATATTTCCTACCCAAACAAAAGACAGGAAGAAGAGGACAGCAGTGGGGACCAGGGCTGTCAGAATGGCATACCTACAAAACAACTATGGGTATAAATTTCTATAAAAATATCCTTTATTACATAATCATAAAAATTGTTAAAATTTTAAAAGGAGACCCTTTATTGACACTACATCACCACACATACACACATGGGATAAATCAGATAGTAAAAATTCATTGCATTATGCCCAGTGGTAAATGTAATACTGTATATATCTCACAATGCTAGCCATAGGAATCTGGCAGCCCTGCAGTCATTTGGGAAATAAAAAGTAACAATCAGTGTCCAAAACCTAACTGTGCAGCAAATGACTGACAAGTAGCAGCTTACCCCTGGTACTGTATGTAAGTGACGCCAACCCTGACGCGCGTTTCACGTAAAATGCTTTCCTTAGAGCCCTAGAGAAAGTATCTTATGTGAAACGCGCACTGGGGTTGGAATCACCAATAGTTTACCACTAGCTGGGCTGAGTTTTTACTATCTGATTTATCCCATGTGTGTATGTGTGGTTATGTAGTGTCAATATAGGGTCTCCTGTTGCAGTTTGTATTATAATATTCTAACACTTTTTATGATTATATAAAAAAAGGATATTTAGGGATATTTATACCAAGGTATACTATGTAAGGCTATGTTCACACAACGTCAAAAATAGAGAGAAGGCGGACGATTTTGATATTTTAACCCCTAGGCGACCTAGGACGTACCGGTACGTCCTGGAAGTCTGTCCCCAGACGACCCTGGACATACCGGTACGTCCTGAGCTATGAAGCGCGCTCCGGAGCTTCATAGCAGGTGGGAGCCGGCTGCAATCAGCAGCCGGGACCTCACCGGTAATGACACGATGCAGTGATCGCGCTGCCGCATGACATTAACCCCTTAAACGCTGCGATCGCAGCGTGGCCGAAGCGTTTAAGTGAAAGTGACAGGGGGAGTCCCCTGTCACTTACCGATCGAGACCCCCGCAGTGTGACTGCGGGGTTCCCGATCGGTAAAACGGACCGCCGGAGGTCTCTTACCTGCCTCCGTGCGGTCCGATCGGCGATCTGCTGCACTGAGCCTGCACAGGCAGGCTCAATGAGCAGATCGCCGATAACACTGTTCAATGCTATGCCTAAGGCATAGCAATCATCAGTGTAGAAATCCAAGTAGTGAATGTAAAATTCCCCCAAAGGGACTTCAAATGTGTAAAAAAAAAAAGTTAGAAACACCAACACACAACCCCAAAACCCCTCCCCCAATAAAAGTTAAAATCATCCCCCATTTCCCATTATACAAATAAAACATATAAAAATAGATAAATAGATAAACATATAATATACCGTAGCGTGCGTAATTGTCCGATCTATTAAACTATAAAAAGCGTCATTGCGAACGGTGAACGGCGTACACGAAAAGAGGGAAAAAAGTGCGCGGATTACCGATTTTATGTTACTCTATATATAAAACAATAATAATAAAAAGTGATCAAAACGTCCGATCTTCACAAATATGGTATTATTAAAAACTAGAGATCATGGCGGAAAAAATGACACCCCATACAGCCCTGTAGGTAAAAAAATAAAACCGTTACAAGCATCACAATAGGCCCATTTTATTAATATTTAATTGCCAAAAAAAGGATTTCATTAAAAAAAAAATAAATAACATTAGAGAATCTGTATAACCTGCATATGGTTGTGTTCGGACTGACCTATAGTATAATAGTATCATGTCACTTTTACCATATAGTGCATTACGTAGACACAGGAACCCCCCAAACCTTACCATATTGCATTCTTTTTTACGATTTCACCAATTTATATCTTCATAAATAATATATTTGGAATTCTGTCATACATGTTATGGTAAAATGAATGACGCCATTACACAGTACAACTATTCCTGTAACAAATAAGCCCTTACATGGCCTTGTAGATAGAAAACTGAAAGTGCTAGAGCTCTAAGAAGGGGAGGAGGGAAAAATGAAAGCGCAAAGATCAAAATTTACGCGGTCCACTGGGTCATTTTGGGCCTGGTCCTCAAAGGGTTAAAAAACATCAGTTTTTGCCACGATTTAACTGACTGCAATGGCAATTCATTGAAGTCAATGGGAAGACGAATGCCCAGTACACGCAAAGTATTGAATAACGAACATTTTTACCGCGGACGTCAAAATAATGAACATGATCAATATTTTTGGACGTCTTTTGCAAACAGCAAACTTTTTTTTATTAGTTGTTCACACACAGTTTTTATTTTTCCACCGTATTTTCTCAGTTTTTACTATTAAATTTATTGGACTTTTCAAATAAGACACATTCAAAGGCCAATTAGTAAATCCAAAGTAGAATAATGTACCAACAGCCATCATTGTACTAAGGAAAGGCCAGGCTGCTAAATGACGTCCATTATTTTAGACTCAAAATAATGGACATAATTTTAAACGGAGCTGAAAAAAACGTTGTGTGAACATAGCCTTTTAGTGGGTTTCCAATTGGTGTAGTTAGTTTTTGTGACATTAACTTGGTATATATATGGTGAAGCTATGATAAGATAATTATTGAATATTATCATTGTCACACAGAGCTTTTTTATATAACTGTCAGAAATGTAAACCATGCACTATTTTGTTTTACCATACATTTGTATTTAAATGCGTAGTTGACTTTATCTTCTCATACATCTGAGATGGCAGAATCACAATTTATATAAGTGAATGCCAAAGGAAATTCCATTAAAGTATGTTAAAAGGGATCTGTCACCTCTCCCGAAGTGTCTGTTTTAGTAAATACTTTTATTCCTCACAAAATAACATCTTTTCTTACAACTCTGCATTGTGCCGTTCCTCTGTTATCCCTCCTTTTGAATAAATTGACAACTGCTGTAAGTGCTAGGACAGATGTGTGAATAGACCCGACTTTAAAACCCCTTAAGGTCAAAGCCTATTTTCGTTTTTGCGCTTTTGCTTATTCCATTTTAAGTTTAAAAGTCCATAGCGCTTGCATTTTTTCACCTAGAGACGTATATGAGCGCTTATTTTTTGCGAAACCAATTGTACTTTGCAATGACCGGCATTATTTTTCCATAACATATGCTGCGAAACCGGAAAAAAATAATTTGCGCTGTCAAATTGAAAATAAAACGAATTTGTTTTGATTTCGGGGAGTTTTGCATTTACGCCGTCCGTCCTATGGTAAAACTGACTTGTTATGCATGTTCCTCAAGTCGTTACGATTACTATGATATATAACATGTATAACTTATATTGTATCTGATGGCCTGTAAAAAATTCAAACCATTGTTAACAAATATACGTTCCTTAAAATCGCTCCATTCCCAGGCTTATAGCGCTTTTATCCTTTGGTCTATGGGGCTGTGTGAGGTGTCAGTTTTTGCGCCATGATGTGTTCTTTCTATCGGTACCTTGATTGCGCATATACGACTTTTTGATAGTTTTTATTACATTTTTTCTGGATTTGATGCGACCAAAAATGCGCAATTTAGCACTTTGGAATTTTTTTGCGCTGACGCCGTTTACCGTGCGAGATCAGGAATAAGATTAATTAATAGTTCGGGCGATAATTAATTAACGCGCGCGGCGATACTAAATATGTTTATTTATTTATTAATTTATATTTATAAAATGGGAAAAGGGGGGTGATTTGGACTTTTATTAGGGGAGGGGATTTTTTATTAATAAAAACACTTTTTACTTTTTTTTTTTACATGGACTAGAAGCCCCCCTGGGGGGGTTTTATATATATAGCACTGATCTCTCATAGAGATCAATGCTGTGTATATACACAGCAAAGATCCATGAGATGGGTCATAGATTACTATGGCCTGCTGCAGGCCATAGCAATCTATTGCCGAGCCGGGATCAGCGTCATTCCGACGCTGAGGCCCGGCACAGGCAGAAGAACGGATCTCCCCCCCGCGATCGCATCGCAGGGGGGAGATCCGACCCACTAGACACCAGGGATAGTGTGCATAAAGCACTTCAATGCAGCTGTCAGGTTTGACAGCTGCATTGAAGTGCTTAATTAGCCGGCGCGGCAACGGGACCCGCGCCGGCTAACAGAAGCACTGCCCGGCTGCACGTGTCAGCCGGGATCAGCGCCGTTCAGAGCGGGGTCCCGGCGGGACCCCGCTCTGAACACCCCCCGCGGCGCCATGACGTATCAGATACGTCATGGGTCGCTAAGGGGTTAAGCAAGTTCCTCATGAAGACACATAAATAATCATACAACAAGAAACAGAAAACACTGAAAAACAGGTTTCATGCTGCATCCATCTAGTGGTGCACAACATTAACCGCCACCATCTATATATAAATCAAGCTCTAGTAGCATAATTACTATATAACAGTGTGCTAAGCCCAATATAAAAGCTCCTCCAATTCTCAAGGCCTCATGTAGCTTGTAGTATACATTACAATAAATTTTTCTAAAGCTTCATGTTACATAGACAAAGTTGCCTGTTGGGCTGTCATCTGGGGCTGTTATATATCACCTTCAGGACAAATCATGTCTAAAACCCAATGTTGCACTGTCAATAATGCTGAACGCATATTTTAAACTGGGCTGAGACCAGGAAATCAGTGGAAATTCAGCAAGTATTTTACTTGAAATGCTGATTTTGACCTTGACTAAAACACCTTTAAAAATTGTCTCTTACTGATAATGAAAACATCTCCATGGCAACCTTACATATTCTTTAGTCTTTTCAGTCTCTATTTTCATTCCCTGCAGCTGGTGAATTTTTCAGACATGCAACAATTGGATCAGTGGACCATGATGCTCCAGGGATGAACAATCAGAGCCAAAGCACAGTTACTACAGGTGCAACCAAATACTATGCAAATGATAACACAGCATTATTCTAGACTCAAATGAGACAAACACATTTTGATCAAGGTGTTTCCTAACAAATGATTGAAAGGAAACATCAGTACACAGAAGAATGGAAGGTAGCAGGACTAGTCGGCTAGGTGCATGGAAATGGAGACCTGAGCAGGGTCATCTTTCTGATGTATGGGTTAACAGGGAGACTGCTTGTTTAAAGAAGTGAGATGCAAGTCTTTATTTTATTTGTATGTTCACATATGCAGAATTGCTGTGGATTTGTTGCAGATTAGATGTGAATATGTTGTGTATTTTAACCAATTCCCTAAGGAAATTAGACACGGGCTATCTCTCTTTCTCCATCAAGGATGCAGACAGAATACAGTCGCAATAATTGTACAATTTCAGGGGAAATTACATAGTTACATAGTTAATACGGTTGAAAAAAGACACATGTCCATCAAGTTCAACCAAGGAGGGGATGGATACAGGGAAGGGGGAGGGGTGATAGGTTCTATACATATGCATCTATATTATTTTGGTCTAAGAACTTGTCTAGCCCTGTTTTGAAGCCCTCTACTGTTTTTGCTGTGACCAGATCCTGTGGTAGACTGTTCCACAGATTCACAGTTCTCATGGTAAAGAAGGCTTGTCGCCTCCGGAGATTGAACCTTTTTTTCTCCAGGCGGAGGCAGTGCCCCCTTGTCCTTTGAGGGGGTTTTACCTGAAACATCTTTCCCCCATATTTCTTGTAGGGGCCATTTATATATTTAAATAAGTTAATCATATCTCCCCTTAAACGTCTCTTCTCCAGACTAAACAAATGTAATTCTTTTAATCTCTCCTCATAACTAAGATGTTCCATTCCCCTTATTAGTTTAGTTGCCCGTCTTTGTACCCTCTCCAGCTCTAGAACATCCTTTTTATGAATCGGGTTCCAAAACTGGACAGCATACTCCAGATGAGGCCACACCAAGGCTTTATAGAGCGGTAATATTATATCCCTGTCCCGTGAGTCCATGCCTGTTTTAATGCATGACAATATCCTGCTGGCCTTAGAAGCAGCTGACTGACATTGTGTGCTGTTCTGTAGTCTATTATCTACAAGTACACCCAGATCCTTCTCCATCAGCGACTCTCTCAGAGTAACTCCCCCTAGGACATATGATGCATGCGGGTTATTAGTACCCAGGTGCATAACTTTACATTTATCCACATTGAACCTCATTTGCCAAGTGGACGCCCAAACGCTCAGTGTGTCTAAGTCATCCTGTAATATCTGCACATCCTCCATAGACTGTACTGTACTACAAAGCTTGGTGTCATCTGCAAAGATAGAAACATTGCTGTTAATTCCATTCTCAATATCATTAATAAACAAGTTAAACAGAAGAGGGCCCAGTACTGACCCTTGGGGTACACCACTTTTTACCGGGGACCATTCGGAGTTGGAATCATTGACCACCACTCTCTGGGTACGATTATTAAGCCAGTTTTCAATCCAGTTACACATTAAACTTTCCAAACCGATAGACTTTAACTTACCCATCAGACGTCCATGAGGAACTGTGTCAAACACTTTAGCAAAATCCAGGTACACAATATCCACAGCTGCGCCCCCATCCAGGCTTCTACTCACCTCTTCGTAGAAACATATCAGGTTGGTTTGACAGCTTCTGCCCTTAGTAAAACCATGCTGGTTATCACTTATAATACTATTAGCCACTACATATTCCTGGATGTAGTCCCTTATAAGCCCCTCAAATAGTTTCCCCACAATGGACGTTAAGCTTACAGGTCTGTAGTTACCTGGGGAAGTTCGAGAGCCCTTTTTGAAAATCGGCACTACATTTGCCTTACGCCAGTCCCTCGGCACAATACCAGTAAGCAAAGAATCAATAAATATTTCATACAAGGGTAGAGAAACTACAGAACTGAGTTCCCTAAGAACTCTGGGGTGTAATCCATCAGGCCCTGGAGCTTTGGCTACATTGAGTTTATTTAATTTATCTTGGACCATATCTATAGTAAACCAGTTCAGTACATTACATGTGTTAGCAGCACTGGCCCCACACACCTCAGTACTGGCCCCACCCACCACAGTTCCATCCTCTTTTGTATATACAGAACTGAAGAAGCCATTAAGTAACTCAGCTTTCTCCTGATCCCCAGTTATTAACTCCCCGTCACCATTATTTAGGGGTCCTACATGCTCTGACCTTGGTTTTTTTGCATTAATATATTTGAAGAATTTTTGGGGGTTTCTTTTGCTATCTATAGCTACCTGCCTTTCATTGTGAATTTTTGCTGCTTTTATTACATTTTTACAGGTTTTGTTGACTTCTTTGTAATGTTTAAAGGCTAAAGCTGACCCCTCTGATTTGTATTTTTTGAATGCCCCTTTTTTCTCATTTATAGCCCTTCTAACCTCGGTTGTAAGCCATGTGGGATTCGATTTTAACCGTTTATATTTGTTACCCATAGGAATATATTTGGCAGTACAGTTATTTAATGTGGATTTGAAGATTTCCCATTTATTAGCTGTATCAGTATGCGACAGCAGCCGCTCCCAGTCTATGCCCTGAAGTATAGCCCTTAACCCAGGAAAATTGGCACTTTTAAAATTAAGAGTTTTTGCCCTCCCAACATGTTTTTCTTTTCTACACTTTAAGCTAAAAGTCACTATATTGTGGTCACTATTCCCCAGGTGTTCATGGACAGTGACATCCCCAACCCGCTCAGCGTTGTTAGAAATAACCAGATCCAACAAGGCATCACTTCTAGTTGGCTCCGCCACAAACTGGCCCAGAAAATTATCCTGCAGGAGGTTAAGAAATTCCCTCCCCTTTGTGGTTTTAGCTGAACCGTGACCCCAATCTATATCTGGGTAGTTGAGGTCCCCCATTACCACTACTGTCCCCTCCCGGGCAGCCCGCTCTATTTGTCTATTCAACTGGCTATCTACCTCCTCAGTAATGTTGGGGGGTCTATAGATTACACCAAGAATAATTTTTTCACTCTTTACCTCCTTCTGTAGTTCTACCCACAATGCTTCCACATCATCACAGTCATCACCCACTATTGCATCTTTTACACTCACTTTAATATAATTTCTGACATACAGACATACTCCTCCTGCCCTTCTGCCCACCCGGTCCCTTCTGAACAACGCAAATCCCTGAATATTGACAGCCCAGTCATGTGAGGAGTCCAGCCATGTCTCAGTCACACCAACCACATCAATGGACTCCTCCAGAACCAAGGCCTCTAGCTCCACCATCTTGCTGGCTAGACTTCTGGCATTAGTAACCATACACTTTATATTACCATTGAGTTTAACCGCTACATTATAAGAACTAGGATTTATTACTGTGCTGTGGCTTTAATCATCCCCACTGCTCATCTGCAACATATGGATCTCCCTATGCACTGGTCTTATCCTCCCCTCACAGGACCCTCCTCCTCCCACCTCAATGATCTGTCCCCTCTCTAACCTATCCGCCACTATATTACACACTACATTGTCCTCCCTCCACATCCCTAGTTTAAAAACCTCTCCACCCCTTCTAGGATTCACTCCCCCAGCACAGCGGCCCCCCTTCCATTAAGGTGCAAATTATCTGCGGAAAACAGATTGTACCCCAATGAAAATTCAGCCCAGTGCTCTAAAAACCCAAACCCTTCTTCTCTACACCACGACTTGAGCCATGCATTTAACTCCCTAAGCTCCCGCTGTCTTTTCTGCGATGCACATGGCACAGGCAGTATTCCAGAGAATACAACCTTGGAGGTCCTTCCCTTCAACTTAGCACCTAGCTCTCTAAAATTATTTTTAATAGACCTCCACCTACCTTGTATCCTGTCATTGGTTCCCACATGGACCATGACAGCTGGGTCATCCCCAGCCCCCCCAAGTAATTTATCCACCCTTTCCACCACATGCCGAACCCTGGCACCAGGGAGACAGCAAACCATTCGGTTGAAGCGGTCTTGGCGACAAATTATTCTATCCGTCTTCCTGATTATAGAATCCCCTACAACCACTAACTGTCTAGGCCTACCTACAATACCATCCCGCCCACTACTAGTTGGACTGTTCCCTCGGCTGTTAGGGAGAACAGGTTCCACTAGAGCTGCCATTTCTGACACAGATGCCCTTGCATCATCACCTAACTTGGCAATTTTGCTTGGGCATACAGTAGGAGAAGTGGCCTTCCTTTTCTTGGATCCCTTACTGGTCCCTCTAACTACATTAACCCAGCTACTTACTTGGGCCTCCTGATCTATATCACCTCCCTCCATCACTACCCCACTAACTTCCTGCTCAGTGAGCCGAAGTTCCCTCTCAAGGTGGCCAAGTTCCCTCAGTATTTTCTAAACACACTACATGGTTTCAGAACAAATAAGAGGGTCTATACTATTATCTAATGTCATATGCAAAGAAGGGGTCCATGGAGCCTCAGTTGCGAGTCTCAAAACACGGGAATAGCCAGATATCCCTCTCTCCAGAGAAGGAAGCCTGTTGCCAAGGGGGTGCCTCCCAGTGGGGAGATCACCAAACCACCATGATACGTAGCTCCTTAAATCTCCACTCTGTTGCGAGCATTAGGACATAAATAGGGAAACACCAGGGTGGCCCTTATAAGTCAAAGTCTAACTCTGTTGCGAGTGAAATGACATAAGACAAGGGTTACCAAGGCTAGTCATCAATCCACAGACAGCTGTTTTGGGGTATTTGCCCCTCATCTGTATGGAGCAGGATTCTGGCTACCAGGGGCAATGAAAAATAGACCAACAAAACACAACAATCACTGAGCTCAGGGAGATCAGTGAAAAAAATCCAATGGAGTACTCAAACTTTGACTTATAGGGGCCCTGGTGTTTCCATATTTATGTCCCAATGCTCGCAACAGAGTGGGGACTTAAGGGGCTACGTATCAGGGTGGTTTGCTGTTCTCATCACTGGGAGGCACCCCTTGGCTACAGGCTTCCTTTTCTGGAGAGAGGGATATCTGGCTATTCCCGTGTTTTGAGACTCGCAACTGAGGCTCCACGGATTCCTTCTTTGCATATTCAATTTTTTAGGTGCAATCAGTGGAGACTCTTAAATGAGTACTCCATTGGATTTTTTTCACTGATCTCCCTGATCTCAGTGATTGTTGTTTTATTATCTAATGGCAGACTGAGACAAATCTGCCTAATGCCATATGCGACAGATGGCGGTACCAGCCAATCATCTGATGTGTATGGTTGCCTCCTGAATCTTCTCCAATGACATGAATTGTTAGTCTACTTTTCATTGCCCCTAGTAGCCAGAATCATGCTCCACACTGATGAGGGACAAATACCCCGAAACAGCTGTCTGTGGATAGATCCCTACCCTTGGTAACCCTTGTCTTATGTTATTACACTCGCAACAGAGTTAGACTTTTACTTATTGTTTCCCTATTTATGTCCCAATGCTTGCAACAGAGTGGGGATTGAAGGGGCTACGTATCAGTGTGGTTTGGTTTTCTCCCCACTGGGAGGCACCCCTTCCTCCTAAATGAGTACTCCATTGGATTTTTTTCACTGATCTCCCTGAGCTCAGTGATTGTTGTGTTTTATTATCTAATGGCAGAAAAATCTGCCTAATGCTGGTCATATGCGACAGATGGCGGGACCAGCCAATCATCCGATGTGTATGGTTGCCTCCTGACTCTTCTCCAATGACAGATGTTGCAGAAGATAAGAGTTAGACAGTTGGGCTGCCGCTCTATTAGTTCAGGGGACAATTGTTCTCCAGTTTTAGGATCATGGAGATTTTAGTACTTGGACACCCTCTTTAGATAGGGATAACTATGCATCTTGGGATAATCCCATAAAGTTCAACAAGATCAAGTTTGCGTTTGCATTGAGACCCTGACTTCCTGCCTCCTTTGCTTCAGGACAGTCGGCAAGGAGGTTACATGGGAGTTCGAAAGATTTAAAGGGAACCTGTCACCCCCCCCCCCCCCGTGTCGGGGTGACAGGCTCCCGACCCCCCGCTACAGCCCCCTATACTCACCTGATCCCGCCGGGTCTTGCTTCTGGATCCGGTCGGGTCACGGAGATCTCAGCTGCTGCAGCTGCTGCGGAGCGCGCGCTGAGAGGTGAGTCCAACACTCATAGAGAATGACGGAGCTGCAACTCATCTCTTAGCGCGCGCGCCGGGCTGCAGCGGCTGATATTTCTGTGACCCGACCGGATCCAGAAGCGGGACCCGGCGGGATCAGGTGAGTATAGGGGGCTGTAGCGGGGGGTCGGGAGCCTGTCACCCCGGCACGGAGGGTGACAGGTTCCCTTTAAACGGCGCTGCAGGATCGGAGTGAAGTTGTGCAGCAGGACACAGATAATCATTGGTAATTATGTGCATCAGCCTGCTGCCGGGGGACAGAAAAAAAAGAGGTGGAATGCTTCTTTAAGAGATGGTTTTTTAACACCACAGTGTTTATCTCTACTATTTACTACTGAAGATTGTTTGGCAGGGCCCTTATTACAGAAGATGTGGCCCACAACAGTTGTTCAATTTTCATTTTAGAACTTTTGTTTTTTTCATACTTGTGTTTAAAAGCCATAACCACACTAATTGTACTTTGTAATAACACCCTTAGTCTTTCCATGAAATATGCTGTGAAACATAAAAAAAAATTGGGAGGTGACATAATGTAAAAATGGTATTTTTCAGATTTCAGGTGGGTCTTGTGTTTACGGCATTTGCCATGTGGTAAATTTGACATGTTATCTATATTCCATAAGTTAGTATGATTACAACGATGACCAATTTATATAGCTTTTATTTTATTCTTCTTTTATTTTATTCTTTATCTGGTAGATACAGAGTTGCTTTAAGGCCGTTTAAATGCAGATGTCTGTTTTGACAACAGCATCTTAATCCTTGAATAGTTGCAGCTATTAGTGGCAGCCTCCAGCTGCTGATAGCTGTGAAGAGCCGCCCGGGATAGAGAGGGCTTGAGTCATGAGCTCTCTCTGTACCCCATTACCAGCACCACAATGCAACTGTACAGTGGGTTAACCATATTCAAATGTTTATACTCAAGTATTGCCATACAATAAATAATACTTCTAAACAATGCTTATAGGGAACCAATCACCGAAAAAAAGCATATAGAGCTTTTGAAATGTGCTGTTAGAGCACACAGCACACTTGCCACACGTGTTTTCATAGCCTCCGTGCCTTCCCGGTGTAAGCCGCAAAGTAACTTTATAAAACTGGCGCCCTGTATGCTAATTACCTGAGGTAGCCATCTGGGCGGTGTGCGGCTAGCAGGTAGTCACGGTCCCCTGGGCGTTTTTCCGCTGTAATCATGCCCCTCTGGGCATGATTCAAATGGCAGAGTAGCATGCGCAGTGCAGCCGGTTCCATTCCGGCTGGACTGCGCCTGTGCAGAATAGCCTCAAACTCCGGCTCACAGGCTACTCGAGGCTATTCTGCACAGGCGCAGTACAGCCGGAATGGAAATGGCTGTACTGCGCATGCGCGGCGGCGTCCGGCATCAGAATGTCACAGCTACTCGGCCATTTGCATCACGCCTAGAGGGGCGTGATTACCTGCTAGCCGCACACTGCCCAGATGACTACCTCAGGTAATTAGCATACGGGGCACCAGTTTTATAAAGTTACTTTGCGGCTTACACCGGGAAGGCACGGATGCTATGAAAACACGTGTGGAAAGTGTGCTGTGTGCTCTAACAGCACATTTCAAAAGCTCTATATGCGTTTTTCCGGTGATTGGTTCCCTTTAACACAATAAAAAGGCTCAATAATACCCTCATACAATATGCAAATCTTTTTAGTATATACTACCCACATACCATAAGAATGCATTATATTTTCATTACAGTGCCAGTGATGTAACTGCCACCATAGCAGCCATAACCAGCCATACGGGGCCCAACAAACCAGGGGCCACTCTTGCCGAACAGGCCTTCAGGGTGCTGCACATATCCTGACAAGTACTTGCAGTTAAATGTTTAAAGGACAACTCCGGCGTGAGCAAAAAAAAAAAACCACTAACAGACACTATATTCACCATCCCATTCGATCGCCATTCAAAAATCCTGCCGGCCGCGGTCCCCGTCAACCCCGTCCGCATCTTCATCTTCTTTACTTCCGGGTTCTCATGGCATGAATTAGAGCGAAAAGGCTGCGGATGCGTGTGTGCACCAGCAGCCTTTTTATTGGCTGGATGGCATCACATGACTTCCAGCTTGCTCAGCCAATCACAGCTGAGCAAGCTGGAATCCATGTGATGCATTCCAGCCAATGAAAAGGCTGCTGGTGCGCACGTGACATAGTCACAAAATGGCCACGGGAGAAGATGACGGGGTCGTCAGTAAATGTGTAAGTATACTTTTTTTTTTTTTTTACTTCCGGGGGAGAAGTCGGGGGGGGGGGGGTAGAAAGAGGCGGAACGGCTCCAGGCAGATGACTAACACACATTACAAAGTTATATAACTTTGTAATTTGTGTTAGTTAAAGGGAAAAAAAAACGCCAGAGTTGTCCTTTAACCCCTTAGCGACCCATGACGTATCTGATACGTCATGGTGCCGCTCTGAACGGCGCTGATCCCGGCTGACACGTGCAGCCGGGCAGTGCCTCTATTAGCCGGCGCGGGTCCCGTTGCCGCGCCGGCTAATTAAGCCTCTAAGTGCAGCTGTCAAACCTGACAGCTGCACTTAGAGGCCCAGGTAAACACATCCCTGGTGTCTAGTGGGTCGGGTTCTCCCCCCCCCGCGATGCGATCGCGGGGGGGAGATCCGTTCTTCTGCTCGGGCCGGGCCTCAGCGTCGGAATGACGCTGATCCCGGCTCGGCAATAGATTGCTATGGCCTGCAGCAGGCCATAGTAATCTATGACCGATCTAATCGATCTTTGCTGTGTATATACACAGCACTGATCTCTATGAGAGATCAGTGCTGTCTATATACAAGTCCCCCAGGGGGGCTTCTAGTTACAGTAAAAAAAAAAGTAAAAAAGTGTTTTTATTAATAAAAAATCCCCTCCCCTAATAAAAGTCCAAATCACCCCCCTTTTCCCATTTTATAAATATAAATTAATAAATAAATAAATAAATAAACATATTTAGTATCGCCGCGCGCGTAATCGCCCAAACTATTAATTAATCACATTCCTGATCTCGCACGGTAAACGGCATCAGCGCAAAAAAATTCCAAAGTGCAAAATTGCGCATTTTTGGTCGCATCAAATCCAGAAAAAATGGAATAAAAAACGATCAAAAAGTCGTATATGCGCAATCAAGGTACCGATAGAAAGAACACATCATGGCGCAAAAACTGACACCTCACACAGCCCCATAGACCAAAGGATAAAAGCGCTATAAGCCTGGGAATGGAGCAATTTTAAGGAACGTATATTTGTTAACAATGGTTTGAATTTTTTACAGGCCATCCGATACAATATAAGTTATACATGTTATATATCATAGTAATCGTAACGACTTGAGGAACATGCATAACAAGTCAGTTTTACCATAGGACGGACGGCGTAAATGCAAAACTCCCCGAAATCAAAACAAATTCGTTTTTTTTTTTTCAATTTGACAGCGCAAATGATTTTTTTCCGGTTTCGCAGCATATGTTATGGAAAAATAATGCCTGTCATTGCAAAGTACAATTGGTTTCGCAAAAAATAAGCGCTCATATACGTCTCTAGGTGAAAAAATGCAAGCGCTATGGACTTTTAAACTTAAAATGGAATAAGCAAAAGCGCAAAAACGAAAATAGGCTTTGACCTTAAGGGGTTAAGGTTATGACCCCACTTGATGGGTTTATGGTCCGTCGGGGGGCAATCAAAAGTTTGCTGTGAGGCTGAGCCATTTCTAGTTATTCCTCTGTACAGTACTGTTATTTCATGCCTAAATAAAACTGCCATTTAGTGTCCAAGGGATACCACCGTACAATCTCTAAATACTGTCTTTAATATAACAGTAAAGTCCCTGATAGTGGTCACTCTTTGGGGTTCTATTTCTTAGAAGCACTCTAGGAAATGGGGGCTATGGTTGCTTAGTTTGCTATCCTGTAAAATCAGCCCTGTTGCTGGGTATGGCAGCTTTGAGTGATCGGAAAATATTTGCTTATATTCATAATATCAGCAGTAATATAAATTTGAAATCTTTTTTTCTTATAAAGAATTCAACTGTATGAGTCTTCCCTTCAGAATTGGCATTGTAGGTTCCATATTTTACAATTTTAATGTGCACTGCTGTAAGTAGTATCTTTCCAGATTTCAGAAGCATTGTTGTGACTCATTTCAATTCCACATTACAAATATAGAAAGTGTTATGTTTGTTTGGAGGCTTCTAACTCGAGGCTTTTTTTTGTATGAATGTTCTAGTTCAAATAGCTGCCTAATCCCCGGTACTGTATTGGCCATTGTAAACTTTAAAAATAGTTGTGATTATGTTAAGGCATCCCTTGGAGATCTAAAGTTACACATAACATCAGTGCTGGGAATACCGTTACTTAGTTGTGACTCAGATCTAAGCAGACACATATACAGATTCACAGACTTTCTAGCATCATTTGCAGAATGTTATAAATGACCAGAACTTTCCTTCGGCACAGAATAATTCTATTCATAATAAATTGCCAGAAGGACTTGCTTACCCATTATCTAATCTGCAATTTGCATAATGAAGGGCATCCTAGCATCCGCCCTGCAGCAGTCTGCTCATAGCTACACTTTCACAGAAATTGGTCACATAACAAGTGCAAAGCTTTGCACTACAATGGCCAGAATGTAATCGCATTACCTACACACTAAGCATTAGTTTCTACAATAAAGTGTGATATTATGGGATACGTTAGAAATCTTTGGAGGTGTTTACATACATTTTACTTATTTATTTTGTTCTACGGCATCTGTATTGTAAATTTTATAACTATTTTTTAGTACATTTTTTTTCAGGTAGAATTTATGTTATGACAAGTTATTTTATTTTTGATTATAGTTTGGATTATATTTTGCAGCACAATTTAATCTCTGTCACATTAACCTGAAGGAGTTTTTTTTTAATTTTTAAATAAGTGACTAGATAGGGCTAGAAAAAAATAACGTGTACTCCAGGAGAGCCAGTTCCCCCAGTCTGTCTTGACACAAGAAAGTGCCTGATCAGCCAATCACTGGAGACAGTGGTGACCCACCTCAGGTAATGATTGGCTAAATGGGGAAGGGCTTTGAGTTGATATGCAAACCAGGAAGTAGTGATCAGTGGGGACGGGGTCAAGTTAAAATGGAAACATCAGGGGGTTGTGGAAGGTTATCAACAGACATGAAGATGTCCCAAACTGCTGACATGGCTACATAGTTATGCAAGCTGTGAGACTCTCCATACATTTATTGTAGTTGTCTGAGGCTGCAATTACCTAAAAAATATTTGTTATTGCTTCTTTGGAGTGTCACTTCAGAATGGCAATAAAAAGAATTTTTGTACAAGATTGCAGTCTCGGACAACTACAGTAAAGAGATTAAGAGTCTCACTGCTTATATAGCTATGTAAACACCATTCCTCCTCTCCAAGAACAGACAATAGGGCATGGGTATTGTGTGTATTGAATAGCAGAACTTCAAATTACCTTTCCATCCGGTCCCCTATGCTACCTGTATGCAATATAGTGTAGAAGCTTTTTATTTCTCTGGCTGCTTTTAATTTTTTTACATGAAGAAAAAAAATAATAATTCAAATATGGAAAAAGATTTATGCAAAACTCAGCATTCCATCCTCTATCTACAGTATACAGTATGATGCCTGGAAACAGGGTAGTATAGTAAATCTGAGAAAGCAAATCTAATGATCAATGCTAAAGATAGTTTATATGTTAATAGTCAAGATACATGCACGTACAGTACGGCATAAATCCTCCAAGCAGAAAGCTCATCTACATTGCTCTGAAAAATATTTTCCCACTTTTAGCTACAACTGTACAACATGCAGCTACTCAGCCAACTCCAGCATAACCTGATTGCATAAATGGGCTTATTATTTCTATGTAGTTGACATTACGCCACCGGCCACTAACAAGTTTCTCATACTTATTATCAGCTTAAAAAACCCAGTTGTTTGTAATACATTTATATAAAGTATAACTTAAAAAAACAAGCTAAACTTTTTTAGTAGCTGAACTCCCCAAAAGAGAAGAAGATGAAAAGTGAAACATTGGGAGTATATTCTAAATCTGGAATATACTGTACTATTAATGAAGGTATTTCTTCCTATAATATTATATTGGAATGCCCATAACTTTAAGAAGGAAGAAGGACTGATAGCAAAATATTAAAACCTACAAGGGCATCTGTACAGCATGCTTAATAAATGTCATTCATTGATGGATTCTGATTCCATCAACAGCAATTTAAAAAGAAAATCAGGAAAAAACTTTCACTGTTCTCTATATATGTGATATATGTGATGCATAATGACCGATAAAATTGTCAGGCTAGAAACAATTTATGGGATCTCAAAATGGTCTTGGGGCAATTTCCATGTCAATAGTGATGTCCATGAACTGTATGTTTAGTGTAAAATATAGTGTATAGCTTGTCTATAACAATATTTACAACCTGACCGAAAGGACTATAACATTTATATGCATTTGGGAAGATAGCACCAAAATTGTACTTTGACAAGAGTAATTCTTGTAGGGCGGATAAATGTTTGTTTTTTTCTTATCTTTTGCCAGAGATAAGAGTTAATGGGTTAGTGAACAGTATGATGGGTGAACTGTGAAAATACCCTATATACCTATGTCTAATGAATCCAACTGTCTACAAATGTGAGCTGTCAAACTTACACCCTAATATAATATATCCTGATACTGAAATATATTTTATAACATTTTCATTTTTTCACATTCACGGCACAAATGTGCCCGTCATCAAGGGGTCCATACCCTCACTGCACCCCTTGTTAGATTCCTTGAGGGGTGTAGTTTCCAGAATGGGGTAACTTGTGGGGGGTTTCACTGTTTTGGCAGCACGACGGCTCTGTAAATGCGACATGGCGTTCATCATCCATTCTGGCCAAATCCAGCCTCCAAAATCCAAATGGCGCTCCTTCCCTTCGGAGGCTTGCCCTGCGCCCAGATGGCGCTTTATGTCCACATGTGGGGTATTTAATGCTCTACACATTTTGTGTGTTTTTTTTCTCTTTTAACTCCTTGTGAAAATGAAAAATTCAAGGCTAAACCAACATTATGGTGTAAAAAATGTAATATTTTATTTTTACGCCACATTGTTCCACATTTGTGCCCATCACCAGTGGAGTCCATATGCTCACTACACCCCTTGTTACATTTCCAGAGGGGTGTAGTTTTTCATAATGGGGTCACTTGTGGGGGGGGTTCAACTATCTTGGCAACACAGAGGCCTTTAAATGCAACAAGGCCCTCAAAATCCATTCCAGCAAATTCCAGCCTCCTAAAGCCAAATGGCGCTCCTATCCTTTGGAGGCTTACCCTGCATCCGCATGGCAATTTATGTCCACATGTGGGGTATTTTCGTACACACATTTTGTGTTTTTTTTTTATCTTTTAACTCCTTGTGAAAATGAAAAAATCAAGACAAGATCAATGATTTAGTGTAAAAATTTAAAATTTTTTATACTAAATGTTGGTCTAGCCTTAATTATTTCTATTTCCGCAAGGTGTTAAAAAAGAAAATGAAAGCAAAACGTGTAGGGTATTTTCCCCTGAGTACGAAAATACACCACATGTGGACATAATGTGCCATATGGGCACAGGGCAAGCCACCAAAGGGACAGAGCGCCATTTAGAGGCTGGAATGGAGGATGGAGGCCATGTCGCAATTACAAAGCTCCTGGCAGCACAGAGGCTTTGAAATTGTTTCATGGCAAGCCTCTTATGGGAATGGGGGCCATACCTATTTAGTTGGGGAAGGGGCATAATTTTTAATTTATTTGGGGGTATTATGCCATTAGTTTATAAGGTTGAAAAGGACAGGAGTCACCTGTAAAATGTTGTCCCTGTACTATATGGGGTCCTTCATATCTAGAAGTGCTGGGTCTGCTCCATGGCAGCTAAATATTAGGGCTCTAATTACTGCTTTTGATATTTTCGGATCATGCCGCAAGCTACAGTAGCTCGGGCAGTAAGACACCGGAAGAGGGGGATGCTGGTATAAAAGTTACCCCCGTACAGGTGGTAACCTTTATTCAGCAGTGGGAAGATCAGTTCCCAAACGACCTTCCCACTAACTCCGAGGATGGAGGGGGGCATCTGGGGGCTGGATTCAGGTGTCCCTTCCTTCATACACTCTAAGGGTACGTGCACTCTACGAAATGGCGAAGGATAACCCTTTGTGCATTCCGCAGCTGGCACCCGTCGGCGGACTGATGCGGGCACGCGTTCTCCATTCTACGCACGGGCGGATTCTGCCCTCTGTCCAAAGAATGAACGTGTTTTTTTTTCACGGTAAGAAAAAATATACCTACGCCAAGAAAGGAGTTGCTGATAAATGCAGCACTTATGTGTGGTACTTACAGTGGCGGTAGGCTATAAGGGGGGAAAAAGCCCCTACACCAAAAAGGAGGAGTTGCTGATCAGCAGCGTACTTACGTGCAATGCTGATCAGCACTCAGTGGCAAAAAGACCCCTGAAGTCTCGGACAGCATCAATCGCCATTGCTTTCCGGGTCGTCGGGTCACCGATGACCCGGAAAGCTGTGTTTAGCTGCTATCGGCTGATCTGAATTAATGGGGGATAACCACCCTCCATGCCGACGAGCAGAGATCGCCTGCTATACATTATTGTGCTGTCACTGAGTACCTTAAACGCCGCAATCACTATCGCGACGTTTAAGGGGTTAATGGCAAGCAGCTGCAGGATCGCAGCTGCCTGTCACTACCCTAGGCTCCCTGGACACTGATGTGTGCGGGACCACTCTCACTGCAGTGTTCCCACACACATCAAACCCCCTGAAGTCAGGAACATATATATACATTCCAACTGCACAGGGCATGTGCAGTAGAACCTTTATATACGGATTGCTGACGTGAAGGGGTTAATTAATGAAAGTTTTTCCAGATCAAGTAAATGAGAAGATGGATGGTCGTTACAGATGTTATTCTAAATAGTGTGTGCACTGCCATCCAGTTTCCCATTGACTTCAGTGGAGTGCATTATTATATATATAATGTAATAATATGGAAATACAGATGTATTTTGACCTCAAAATTGCGTTCGTATTTAACCTTTATTATATGGTGTGTGAACATAGCCTAATGATTTTAGTCAGTCTGCTAATAAAGATTCAAATGTACAGAGGAGGAGGAGTTTAAGGCATCTTATATAGTGTTCCGTTGTCTATTAAAATTCCCACCTATCCTGCCGAGCGGAGAATTTCCTCATATGTAGTGCTGCTGACAGGACTAAGGAAAAGCAGAATGAAATTAAAAACAAATTATTAACAATTTCTAAATAATTCTTTACACACCTCTCCTGCACTTTCCATGAATCAGGGTCCCTGCCCTTCTTGGTCTGCTTCCTGGTTTCTGCAATGTGTTGTCCTTAGACACTACCCACTCAGCCAGACATTTGCTCAGTCAGTCCACTACTCCGGCCAGTGATTGGCCAAGAGAGCAGATTTTGCAGGGACTACACATCACAGAAACCAGGACACAGTTGAGAGAACAGGGACCAGCAGCCAGTGGAACAGCAGCTGTGGGGGTTCAGGGAAGGTAAGTATGATTTCTTTTTTTTTTAATTTTTAGCACCATGACTCGCTTTAAAAAAATCTGGGAATAGAATAAGCCTTTTACTGTTAAAATATTTTTGTAAAATCTGTTATAAAGAAGTGCTTTATTTCAAAGTTATTTCTGCCTGGCCAAATCTATCTCACTCAAGGGTTCAGGTCAGGCTGAAAAAAAAAACAGAAGCAGCAGGTCACTTAAAAATAAGACACTGAAAAGCCCTGCTGGCAATGCTGTAGCTGTCTGTAGTACTTTTAGACTGAATCACAGTCATCATCCAAAATCTCGAAACCACAAACTAGATAAGCTTTATGCGGTAAGGAAAAAATGCATTAGTCTAATGGAAACAAGTCTAAAACCCACAAATGATATATTTGAAGCAATGCAGGGATTTTTTTTTACCAAAACAACCAATTATTCTGGAAGGTTTTTATGATTAGGAAGACATTACGTAGTTGAAATTCTTCAAATTAGTCAGCTAGGCAGCTGGGTATATGAGTTTTACCTTTAAAACATGGTGTGCTGACCACTGAAAGTTTTCATTTTGTTGATGATTCCAATTGTTTACAATACAAGTTCAGAACAATGTAAAAAGCTAGCAAAATTCTCAACAGGCTGAAATTCGCATTGAGTGGCCACACATGGGAATATATAACATATGTACTGTATCTCTTGAGAAAAGTATAGCAAAATCAAGCTGGTTATATTGAAGAACACTGGGATCTTAATATGTTGAGCCAAGAAGAAAGGTAAGGAGGCACACGTCTGTATCTTAGTTTATGAAGGATTTTATTATATTTGCAGCAATGGAAAATGAATTCCTGAGTATTATGTAGCAGCCTGAGGTATAGAAGAAGCAAAAAGGGAGGGAAACACTGTCACCTCAGTGTGGTATCACAGCTGCTGGCTGTGTGAGACTCAGATTAACCCTTTGCATGCAGCTATCTCTTCTTCTAAAGGTGCGTTTACACGTAAAGATCGAATTCGAACTATAATCGTACGTGTAAACTCAGCGAACGATCAAACGACGAACGAGAAATCGTTCATTTTGATCTTTCAACATGTTATCAAATCGTCGTTTGTCGTTCGCAAAAAATTTGCAGATCGTTCTGTGTGAACAGTCGTTCGCCGATATAACCAATGTGTGAGATAGACTTTAGCGATTGCAAAACGAATTTTCCGTACAGTATATTGTACCGTATAAACGCTGATCGTTATGAAAAAAAAAATCGTAACTCCGACATTGTTAATCGTACGATCGGGCCAATTATCGTTTCATGTAAACGCACCATTACAGATTAAGCATTTATGTTCTCCTCCTTTTGCAAATTAACCCTTCAGATTCAACTGTATCCTTTGTAAGCACAAAACACAGTGGGGGAAATTTCTCAAGGACTTTACGCCTATTTTTAGGTGAATAGTTGGATTTATTACCCATTTTTGGTCGATGTTCTACTTATGAACCACTATTCCATGGTCACACTGCACTGCACACAACAAAATATCAGCCAGAATTCATTATGTCTATCCAAATAATGAACATGCTCATTACGGACGCATTGTTATTATTTTACTGCACTGTAAAACACTGCCCATTCTGTGACCATCCGTGTCATAAAAGGCAGGTGTCAGTGAAGATCATCCCAGCCGGTACTGCAGTACCAGCCAGATGGACGTAATTTATGTTGATTTTGGATGCGGGCGCATTATTGTGTGCCCAAATTTCAATTCACCATAGCACACAATAAAAAGTGTGGCCGGAGCTGTGTGAACTAACAGTTTTGTGCGGCCGCTATTCAATGAATAGCGGCCGCACAAAACTGATATGTCAGTTTTTCTTGCAACCGCTAGGGATCCTGGCCAGAGTGTATACTATGTGTATACACTCTGGCCGGGATTCCATTGATTTCATCGCAAGGCATATTTTGAATTAATCATGGCTGTTGTTGGAAATCGTAACAACGGCCATGATTAATTAAAAATATACGTTGTGTGATCATGACCTTAATGTGAGCAATTAGCTCACATTTACACAGCACTGCATGTATTTGGGAAAATTCTTATATTTTTATCCACTGTCACTCCCTAGGCTCACACTATTACCTAGCCACTTTATGTGTTTCTCTCAAGTCTTTGTTCCCACTATGTACTGATAAGCACAAACAGCTATTGTTGTTAAACAAGAGCTAGAAATAATGTTCATGATCATTATTTCCATATACTGTTTTACAACAGCGGCCGTGGTTTAGTGTTGAACAAGAACGGCCATTGTTAGTACGTAGTAGGAACATAGCCCAGAACTGATAATCTCTTTAGGCTATGTTCACACAATGTTTCTTTTGCGACCCTCTCTTTGGACGGCTGTCATTTTGACAGCAAAAGACCGCCGTCTTTTGATAATTATGGCCACAAATAATGATCGTATTATCTCTGGCCATCTTTTGGTGCTAAATTACTAAAAAACCTTCATGCTATCAATGTTGTGTTAACATAGACGTAAAACTGGATACTGAAGCAAGACTGGTTGCTATAGCTTACCAAACTAATTATATCTGTACTACTACTAAGAGCTTTGCTGATATTAAAGCTGCAGAATTTTTGACTGTTAGCAATATTCTTGATTATAATTATAAACATTTGATAACTCCATTCATCATATTTTAGTTATGCCAACCTTTTCTTATTAGATGACACAATTTTTTTTGACAATTTAAAAATTACATAAGCTATATGCCAGTAATACCAGCAGCCATCAGTTTAGCTTTATAGAACTGTCAAAAACAATATTTTCAAGGGTTAGCAAACCTGACAGAGCAAGCTGAAACCTGTCCCTCAGCATCCTGAAAGATGTATCTAGTGCTGACAGACACACACGCTCCACATGAACCATTTCGGCAAAATCAGTGCTTTTTTTCTAAGCATGTTACCTGGCTTATTTTATCATACATTTTGATGTCTTGACATCTATTTGACTCAAACTTTTTATCTGGATCTTTTACTAGTAATTCTTACAATAATTCTGGCTTTAATTTATAAAAAAATGGCCGCATGTATTTATACCAATTAGTCATAACAATAAATCCAGTGACAGGTAACGTGAATAACATAGATTATCTCCTGACAATGGCAGCTGTCAAGGTCTGGGATAAATTAGGCAACAAGTTAAAGGGGTTATCCAGGCTTAAAAAAAACTTCTTCCAGAAACAGCAGCTCTCCATTTTTGTTTGGTATTGCAGCTCAGCTCCATTGAAATGAATGGAACTGGATTCCAATACCGGACATAACTCATGGAAAGGGGTGGTGCTTTTTTTTGCAAGAAAGTAGCTGTGTTTTTTCTAATCTCAGATAACCCATTTAACCGTCAGTTCTTGACTTTGATATGTTATAAGCAGAAAAATTAAGGGCCTAATTGTGATGGCAGGACGACTGGCTCAGTACATTTTCCAAACATACTAACTCTTACCCACTATTAAAGAATCTAAAAGGAACACTGGAGCATCAGAACTAGAGTAGGGAAAAATGGAAGGAGGGGTCCTATAAAGTTAGCAAAAATGTGTACAGAAATGCATAAAGGGAAGAAGCTAGTAGAGGTAGTTTTACCCCTTCATGCCAACTGTATTCTTTAATGGCAGTGGTTTTATTTAGCAGGATAATGACCCTGTACAATGCAAAAAGTGTTCAGGAAGAACAAGGAAAAGAGCTTGATTTGGCCACCAAACTCCTCAGATTCCTAGATGATCTTCCACCACCCCCTCTATGTCACAGCAATTTTGGATAAGGTCAACACAATTCTTTTTGTTAATCATCACTTTATTCTGAAAGCCATTTTTTTCTTGTTTTGGTGATGTTTATACAACTTACACCAAATGTAAATAATTTATTTTGGTTTTACTAGTTTTGCACAATTAAAAACCTTTAAAAATAATTAGTTTTAGTACCAGTATGTTTTAAGACCAAAGGAAAATGAATCGGCTCACCCAGCACGTATATTGTCCGGCTTGAGAGGAAGGGTGGGGTGCACGAGTCCTGGCGTTTGCTAGACGCTAAATTCCCATAGAACTGTTTGATAAGTTGCAAGCTGTCAGCACTTCAAGATGATAAGAAAGGTTAAAACATTACTTTAAATTCATAAATATATCATATCATAAAACCATTGTTTCGTGATTAAGCGATATGGTGCAAAATTCGTTGGTTTTATGATATAGTTATGAATTAAAAGTTATGTCTTTACCTTTCTAATCATCTTGGAGTGCTCACCACTTGCAACTTACTAAACAGTTCTATGTTTTAAGACCTCCAACCTATATGGAAACCAATCAAAACCCAATGACCATGTCATGAAGAAACCTACCCTGCTGTTGTATGGTGAGTACAGAAATCTACACCTGCTCCTCGATATGGCTGGCAAAGAGGGATAAGGGCCAAATTTGAATCTTCTTCCTGGGGTACGCTACGGGCACAACATTGATAAATGCACCTGAAATGTTGACCTATTATGAGGTTTAGAGATCAGTAATGTTAATTACAAGGTATTAGGATTTTCACAAAAAACACCATAAGGCTATGTTCACACTACGTAAAACTATGGCCGTAGTTTTCGACGCAGAACTACGGACGTAGTTTTGAGGAGTTGAACATAGCCTTATGTGCAATGGGACCCCGGCCAGGCCGTACACACATCGCATGCGCTCCGGCCGGGATCCCATGTCAGTTTTCTGCGGCCGGGATTCAGTGAATTCCGGACGCAGAAAGACCTGTCAGTTCACACAGTGAAGCGAGCGGCTCCGGCCGCTTGCTTCACTGTGGGCTATGGGAAGCTCTGATGCGGGTGCACGCTGATGCACCCGCATCAGAGCTCTGCGGCCGGCCGGATCATCCGGCCAGTACTTAAGTACCGGCCGCGATGATCCGGGCACAGACCGGCCGTTCCGTGACCCGGCCAGGGTCACGAAACGGCCAGTCTGATACGACGTGTGAACATAGCTTAAATTTTAAACTCTTTGTATAAAGCAAAACATTTATTGAAACACTACTTCAGTTTTCCGCTTTTTAAAGAAAAATTTGTCACCAATACATGCACTCTTGCATGATAGTATTCTGCAGATGCCCAAATCACAATGGAATTATACTAGCAATAAAGGTTTTTGTCACGTAAAAAGTAATTCAGAAAGATATTAACAGTTAGCAAATGTAGGACAGTTCTTTTCATATATGATTCTTTTAACAAACGGGAAATGCTTTACCAATACACATATTGCTTATACCTCTAAGGTACGAAAATATGATGAAAGTGCAATTAGCTTCAGCACCTTAGAGATATTCTCCTATACAATTTATAGCCACAAAATCAAATTGATCTGCAGTGAAGCATTTAATGAAACCGAACAAGCTATAATATTTGAAGATATCAAACGTTACTGCAATGGCTTGCCAAATAAAATCTCTGTCTTATGATGATTATAATTTTAGGGTATAACATAAAAGCAATAAAAAAAAGTTATCAACAATATAAAAAATTGGGAAATTTTTTTTTCTCTTGCACAAGATATTGTGTAGAAGATATAAAGCTTAGTGTTGGAGGACTGCACTAATCTTTAGAATAAGCTGTAAGAAAAGCTTGGCTAAGCGCTTTACTTGACAGCTCAATGCTTTTCCCATCTCACTGCAGGATGGATTCCATAGTATAAAGGGGACACCAATAGTGGAGTCCCTAGCTAAGCGTTTCTCGCAGCTGGTTCTAGCAATCAACGGAGGTTTGAACAACCAAACCCCGACCAAACAAAACTTTTGACTTGTCTCTATGACCTGTCAAATGTTTTGACACTTTAACATAGTGGCTAAATCTTTAGTGACAACCAGAACTCCTGAAGGAAGGTAAAGTATTTATTCACTATTTCTCTCTTCTTGTAAAATTTCTTTATATGGTTTTAGAAACACTATATAGAAAGGCCAAGATGTGGCAGCATCAAATTCTCTAACTCGGTGTTCTGGCAGCCATTTTTTCTCTGCCCTTATATATTGCCAATCCTGTCTATGCCCCAGTGATCCAAAAACTAACTCCCTTAATCACTTAATCACCCATAGGGGTATGTTCACACTAAGTAAAACAGGCAAAGCTTTCCGCCATGGAATTCTGCCTGTTTTACTCAGTGTGAACATACCCCTATGGGTGATTAAGGGAGTTAGTCTTTGGATCACTAGGGCCCATCTGCCTCAGTGTGACACTGCTTCTCTGTGGGAGGGCACACACTCCTCTGCTGCCGCTGCTCCCCACTCAAAGAAGTGACATGTCACTTGGCCAAGCAAAGAGCAACGGCAGCGGAGAGCAGTGGCAACAAAGGAGCGCGCGCTCTCCCATAGACGGGCTATGACACACTGAGGCAGGCGGGATTCCACAGCGGAACATTCCGCCTGTTTTACTCAGTGTGAATATACCCTAAGTTAATATAGACAGCTTATAGACAGTTTTATTGTTAAATCGTATTTATTGAACCAGGTATCAAAGATAAAATAATCGATACAAATGGCAGTTACATATAGGCACTTTCGGATGACAAGGAGTCAAGGAAGTAACAGAAATACTTAGATCAGTGTATAAAAATGCAGAGTGAAACAGTAGGCCATCAATCAGTATAAGGCAACCAGGATGGTGAAGAACAGAAAAATGTCCAACATCAAAGTTACTGCAGTTCTCAGAGACATAAGAGAGTCTCAGAACAAAATAGCCTGAACAGTCGGTGTCCTTGTCGCCACGACTTGGTAGGAAACAATTTAAAGTATGCCATAGATAGCGACATATCTGGTTTAAATAACATAAATGTCCAGAAGAAGAAACATAAAGGTCAGTAAACAGGAGAAAAGAGAAAAAGAGAGAAAAAAAAAGAGAAAGAAAAAGGAAATTGGGAAGGGGAGAATGGAGGGTAAGGGTGGGAAGGGAGACAAGGGGGAGGAGAGGAAAAAGGGATCGGGTATTGGAAGAAATGACCGCCTATGGAGGAGAACAAAAGGATCATTAAGAAACAATATCCAAACTACTGTTGAAGCCATGCCCTAAATGCCACTGTGTCCCTGTACATATCCCATTGCAGCCAGGTTCGCTTAAATGGAACCTGCTTATCAGTGTCATCAGAAACCATCTCCTCCATTCTACGAACAGTATTCAGGGTTTCTACAAATTCTACCCTTGAGGGTGGACGAGTTTGCCTCCAAAGCCGAGGGATGACAGCTCTGGCAGCGCCCACAAAATGTCGGAGCAGTCCCCTCCGTGCCAGGCGAGAAGGCCCAGGTAGCAAGGAGAGGAGTGCCATTTCAGGGCTCGGTATCACAGAGGAGGAGCTGACCTCATTATACAACTGGAATATTGCGGCCCAGAACGGAGCAATCTTAGGACAACTCCACCAAATGTGGAGGTAGGTTCCCACCGTTCCCCCACATCTCCAGCATGTAGAGGGCACAGAAGGGAATATTGAGTGCAACCGGTCAGGACATCTATACCATCTACTGAGCAATCTGTAATTCCTTTCCTGGATCCTGGAAGAAATGGAGGTCTTATGGGTCAACAGGAAAATCTTGGTCATCTCCTCCTCTGTAAATGAGCAGTTAAGTTCCCGTTTCCAGGATAGAATAAACCCAGGCTTAGCATCCTCCTCCCCGACTGTAGCTCTGAGCGCGACGTAGACTAAGGAAATCGTGTGAGTAGGTGGATCAGATTGTGTACATAATGTTTCAAAGAAGGTAAGATCCCTATGTATTTGGGTTTGAGGTGAAAGGGAATTCAGATAGTGCACCAAGCGGCCATGGAGGAGCCAGGCCCCAGGAGGAGGCGGTGGATCCCCGGGAGGAGAATGCACCCGTCCACCCGAGACTACCTGTCGTAAGCGTGGTCTGTAATGAAGCGGTATATCCAAGATGGAATGCGTATCTGAATCTATAGGGAATTGGGGATTGCTAAATAAGGGAGTGAGGGGCCCCGGTCTAGAGGAAAGGCCTGTCTTTTGAAAGAAACCATCCCAGATTGGAAGGATCACCCTCGTCACATAAGGAACAGAGGTACCCACTGGGCGGTCAGAAGGTGGGAGCCACGGGAGGGCAGAGGGGTGGGCCCGGGAACGTGCCGTCTCAAAGGCCACCCATCTCTTGGTGGATCCATGATGGCATAGGTCTAAAATCCGGGTGCAGACAGCCGCCCGCTAATAAAGTTTGAAGTCCGGTAGGCCCACACCTCCTCCCTCCCTCGACCTAATGAGGATTTTATGTGAGATGCGCGGATTACCAGGGTGCCATAAAAAACGAGATGTCAGAGTTCTAAGCTTAGATAAGTATGACCCCGGTATGGAACATGGTAAGGCCTGCATCAGATAAAGAATTTTAGGCAATATGTCCATTTTTAGGGCTGCCATCTTACCAAACCATGATAGGGTGAGGGAGGACCAAACTCTCAGGTCTGTCTCAATAGACTTCAGGAGTGGGGGGAAGTTGGCTCCAAATAAGTAATTCAAAGTCACTTGTAATATTAACGCCAAGATACTTTAATTGTCTGGGCTGAACCTTAAAAGGGAACTGTGTAGCTATCCAGTCGAACTTTGAATCCAGACTCCCTTACATTTTGCCTCATCATTTGTGGCATGATACCAAGTTGGGTAATCTCTATACGAGAGCTTAGGGCAAGACGCCGTCTGGAAGTGCATTTCCAGAAACAGTGCTATAGAGACCTTACGCTTCTGGAGGTAATATAGAATTTGGCTTCGCTTTTGGGGCACATTCATGCCTTTCACATTAAAGGAACATACCTTTATAGTATCCATAGGAGGTCATCTAAAGGGGAAGCGGGAAAGGGTCAGGGGGTAGGGAGGGTGGTGACTAGGAAGGGAGGGAAGGGAGGAAGGGAGGGAAGGAAAGGAGGGAAGGGAGGAAGGGGGGGGAGGGGGGTTAGTAGCAGGGAAGGGTAGAGAAGGAAAGAAAAGAGACAGAATGTAAGAAAACAACTGAGAAAACAAACAAAAGAAAGATAAAATCTCCCATAAGAAAAGCAAGTGCAGAACATAACTAAATATGAATCTGTGCTCCACTGAAAAAAAGAAAAAGAAAGATACAGAATACAAGTATGATCGTAGTCAGCCAGCTGGCTACAAGCCCTACTGGGGGGGATGAAAGCCCAGGAAACCAAAAGGCCCCGTAAAGAGGCTCCGCACCCACTTCCCACCCCCATCCCCTCCCCCAGACACCCCATGATGAGCATAACGCTCACCACAAATGAACTTAGAAAATGCCACAAACGTGTAGGCTGAACCAATAACATCCAAATCAAACATGGAGAAAATGATAGGGGATAGTACAAGTACTATCAGCAATGTTCATGACTCAGTAGCGCAGGTCCCCAACAGAAGCCATATTAACGGCAGGAAGAAATAACAGGATACAGTCACTTCAGGTTGGAGGGCTATTGCTTGGAGTAGTCGGAGAGCCAGAGGATCTGTTTCTGCGTGGAACCTCATGCCATCTTTCCCTGCGCGGGGGATCTACCGGGACCAAGACAGGCGGCCAATCTGGAAGCGAGATCATAGGCAGTCCGAGGGCTCCAAGGAAGCCAGGCAGATCACCAAGGTGTCGGAAAATCACTGACTTACCGCCATGGCGGACTATCAGCTGAAAGGGGAACCCCCATCTTTACTGTATACCTTTCTCTCTCAGCGCCTCTAAGATGGGTTTGAGGGCTCTGCGAAGCTGCAGGGTGCGGCGTGATAGGTCAGGCAATAAGGCTATAGGTGTGCCATCCAGATCGAAGGGGCCGTTGCCTCTGGCCGCCGCCATGATCTTGTCCTTTTCCTTATAAAAGTGCACCCGACAGAGTACATCCCTCGGAGGGGCATTTTCAGGAGGTTTAGCACCTAGGGTAGGGACCGGTGTATACGGTCCAGTTCAATCGGAACATTGTGGTTGGGGCCAAGGAGAGTAGCAAACAGACGCTGGGCTGCAGCCTCTAGGTCAGGAGGTAGCACAGTCTCAGGGATGCCGCGCAGGCGGATATTATTACGCCTATGGCGATTTTCAATGTCCTCCTGCATAGTGAGGAGATCCTGTATTTTAGCCGAGTGATCATGCAGAATGGCAGAGTGAGAGTCCAGCCTGTCTTGTATAGCCTCCTGTTGGTTATCTAACTCAAGCACTCTGTGGCCTAAGTGCTTAATTTCCCCCCTGATAGCGTCTACCTCTTTCTTGTAGCTGGTCTCCAGCCATGTGACGCAGCGTTCAAAGTCCTCTTTTGTGGGTAACGCTTTTATATATGTCTTGAGGTCCCAGTCATCATCAGATTCCTCCATATCTGTACCTCGGGAGCGACCTGAGGGTGTCGGGGAGACCGCGCCATGTGCATGCAGGCGGGCAGAGGCAGTGGCGCGCGTGGCGGCGGCCATCTTAGTGCTGGGGGTCTTAGAGCTTTTGCCTGTTTTCTTGTCAAAGAAATGCCGGATGGAGCCCAAATCAGCCTCAGAGGTAGCCGGAGAGTTCCTCTTCTTCCTCGGGCGGTTCATGGGATAAGAAAAGGTAGGTGGTTCAGCCTTAATGGGGTGTTAGGGTGAGGGCTGGAGCGGAGCAGAGCCAAGACGCGTCCTCACTCCTCCATTGGCAAGCCACGCCCCCCTTATAGACAGTTTTAAATATCTCTCAAATTTTATATATTTAGGACAACTTAGGAGTCAGTAACAGTGCACTATAATATGCTGCTTGCCAGGAGCATAACCTGGTAACTAGGACAGGCCAGGATAGCCTGATAGACAGGATTTTTCCCAACTTGATGAAAGTCATGTTTTTTTTTACAAACTCCATTGTTCATGGTTAACTCCGGACCATAACAAGGGGTTAAAGGGGTAGTGCGGCGCTAAGAAATTATTCACAAAATAACACACATTACAAAGTTATACGACTTTGTAATGTATGTTATGTATGTGAATGGCCCCCTTCCCCGTGTTCCCCGACCGCCGCCCGTGGACCCGGAAGTGTAGTGCATTATACATACCTGATCCGTGTCGACCCCTGTCCGCATTTCTTCTGACAGTGATGTAATCTTTGGGAGCCCGGCCGACCCGCTCTTGCCGTCCCTTATGCCGGCCCCCCTCTGCCGCGTCATAACTGTGCTCAGCCACGATTGGCTGAGCACAGTTATGCTCAGCCAATTGCGGCTCAGCAGCTGATGATGCGACACGAATCAGGTTTGTATAATGCACTACACTTCCGGGTACACGGGCGGGGGGCGGGGAGCACGGGGAAGGGGGCCATTCACATACATAACATGCATTACAAAGTTGTATAACTTTGTAATGTGTGTTATTATGTGAATGATTTCTTAGCGCCGCACTACAACTTTAACATGAGGGAATGAACAGCAAAGGCAGGGTTAATTGGTTGGAGTTTGGTGGATTTTACCTTGGCGAGAGCTGGCAGGGATTGACTGTAGGTTGAGAACTCTCATATGGATACGGGCTTTGGATTGGTTAATATAGGAAGGATTGGGATTGGTGGATTGTCAGTCTACAGGATGTGGATTACTGGGGTAGAGTGTCATATGGGCTCCCTCAGAGATGACTGGTGATAGGGGAAAACCTAGGAGAAGGAGGGGTTACCTGCAGGCAAACTGTCCACAGGACAGGACTGTAACCCAGGAGTTAACAAGAAGAAGAAAAGCTGCAGCCTGCCCGCCCTATTTGGTCTGTTGTATATGATGCATTCATTTGATGCGTTTGGGGTAAAGCCATTCTTCAAAGAAAGGGGCTATCATTACATTCTGACTTGTTGATGTTATATGAGGTCTGGGCTAAAAAGAGCTATTGGTTTGTTATTTTTATGAAATATATTAATAAAGGTTTTTATGTTTTTACAGAATATTTAATACATTTAGGTCGGGGCCTATGTTTAAGTCCACATGGTCTCTTTGTGTATTTATTTACTTTGTTAAGTTGGGTATGTTCTATTCCTTTATTGCTTCCATCTCTGTGTAAAGACCTGTCAGAAGCAGCAAAGATTTGCTGTGGAGTTTTACTCCTGTGTCTGTACGATTCCCGACACAGACAGAGGTGGCAGCAAAGAGTACTGTGTCAGACTTGAAAGAGCTACACAATTTTCTGCAGGGCATACAGCAGCTGATAAGTACAGGGATATCTGAAATTTTTAAATCAAGGTACTTTACAAACCTTTACACTGTAACATCCTGGCACAAGTTGATTTGATTTTTTTTTCTTTAGAATACCCCTTTGAATGTGTTCCATATCAATAATATGTCATCTTTATCAGCCTCAGTAACTGTTATAAAGACAGCTGAATAGAGTAGTTGCATATCATAGGTCAAAGTGGCATTATTAGAAAAAAAAAACCTGCCTAAATCTCCAATCTTACATTCTATAAACTGTAAGCATTAAGGTGTATACTTTTATACAATATTCAGTATCGGTAAGGTTGTGTGTTTAATTATTTTTCTAGGTCATCTTCTAGGCCAAGCTGTTGTGAACACATCAAATTGCTGTCTCCACAGAATGGGCATCAGTTCATTCAAACTTACAACAAGATGTCCTTGCTGCTTCGAAGCTGTCAAAGAGAAATATCTGAAAGCACTCTGCAATGTCACCTTTTTATACTTAACTGTTTAATTTTTTATTTTACAATTGTCTCACTGGAAAGAGCCTGGGAAAGGCCTTAATGGATTCAAAGAGAGGAAGTTTTCTTTTTATGATTTGCGCCCTGCCAAGGATTATAGGGTTCCGTGGAATTCTTAGTCTCAATTCTGTATTGACATTGACTCAATGCAACATCTGTACACATGTTAATCTGTAGTCAAGCTGTTTTGTTGACAAGATTTCTTTTAATTAATTACAGAAGCGGGTTGCTCATCTTAATTTGTGTTTTTGCATGACAGCTCAATTTTGGCGCATATGCAGGGAACATCTCAGTCTTTCCATCAAGCACAAAGCTTTAAGGGTTGCGTTGTAAACTTTATTGTGGTGGCCCTACTGTATAGAAATTGTCCTATACAGTTAATAGGGTAAAGATACACGTATGTTTCCTTTGGTATTGCCTCTTTGTCTTTGGAGTTATCCAGTTGAAGGATCGATATACCTATATACACTTTGTGGTATTGTCTTATTATTTTTACGTTTTTCATGTACACAAATCAATGGGGAGTGCTTGAAGGCCTAGTAATACTCTACACTCTGCATTACAATATATATATATATATATATATATATATATATTATTGTCTGTTCTACTGGATTTGCAACCCAGATTGCTATAATTTTTCAAGTGTTTTGCACTGTGTGTACAATAGTCTTTCAATGAATGTATACATTTATTGCTAAAAATTTGTGGCATCAGTCATATCTATTACGCTCTACAAATATGTTCCATGTATGCATTGGCAGCTCTGCAGTGTGAAGCTTATTATGGATGCCTGGCTATTGCAAATAATAATGTAAGAGCATACCTGTCACTATGAGAGCTTTAAAACCTCCCAGTGCAGACGCAGATCCTAACTTAACCCTTTCCCGCATATGGACGTACCGGCACGTCCAAATCTGCATACAGTTCCTGCAGATGGACGTGCCGGCACGTCCACGGGATGACAGGGGCGCAGGAGCTGCACTCCTGTCATCCTCGGCGGGGCCCGGCTGTCAGTGATAGCCGGGCACCCGCCGCAACTGCTGAGATGCGGGCCGTGCCCGGATCCCGGCAGTTAACCCCTTAGTGGCCGCCGATACGGCGGTCACTAATGGGCCGGCGCTGTACTGCATTTCATCTCCCCCCACCGTGAATCCACGGCGGGGGGAGATGAAATAAGTCAATCAGACCCCAGATCAGCCCCCCTAGTGGGCTGGTCACTAACCCTCTCCCTCCCCGCGGCGGCCATCAGATCCAAGATGGCCGCCGCAATCACTGTGAACAGACTAATGTCTGTTCACAGTGATCAGAAAATAAAAATGAATGAAAGCCCCATGCTCTCCGCCACCGGAGGTAGCGGAGAGCATGGGGCAGTCATCGGGACCCCCCCTGTGGGGTCCCGGTACAAGCGATCAGCGGTATATACTATATACCGCTGATCGCTTGTGCCATGTGGAACCCGGCACTTTTTATCCCCTGTCACCATCAATGATTGGTGACAGGGGATAAAAAGTGTCACCGTGCCCCCCCCCCCCAAGTCGCCCCCCACCCCCCCTGTCACCCTCGTCCCCCAGTCACCCCCCCCCCTTCCCCATATACTCACCTGCTCCTGGAGCTCCTTCCTCCTCGACGTCCAGGCTGGTTATGAAGTGCGCATGCGCTCCACAACCAGCCAAGCTCTGAAAATTTAAAGTGACAGAGACCAATTTGGTCTCTGTCACTGAACTATGATTACTGTGATAGAAAATATCACAGTAATCATAGTAATACAGTGAAAATGAATGTATAAAGTACAAAAAGTGACAAACATACAAAAAAATAAAACACACACTTTTTATTATAGTAATAATTGCAGTTTACTCCCAAATAACCCCCCCCAGATTACCCGTAACCGCCCCAGGTTGTCCGTAATCACGCCAGATTGCACGTAACCCCCCAGATTACACGTAACCACCGCATGTTGCCCGTAACCACCGCACGTTGCCCGTAACTACCGCACGTTGCCAGTGACCCCCTCCAGATTGTCCATAATCACCCCAAATTACATGTACCCAGCCCAGATTACCTATAAACACTTCAGTTTATCCATAACAATGCCAGATTGTCTGTAACCCCCCCCCCCCAGGTTTCCTGTGACCACCTCAGGTTGCCGTAATCATGCCAGATTACATGTAACCCCCCCCAGATTGCACGCAACCACAGCAGGTTGCCTCTGAACACCGCAGGATGCCTCTGACCACCGCACGTCGCCTCTGACCACCGCACGTTGCCACTGACCACCGCACGTTGCCACTGACCACCGCACGTTGCCACTGACCACCGCACGTTGCCACTGACCACTTCACCTTGCCTCTAACCACCCCAAATTGCCAATGACCGCCTCCAGATTGCCCGTAACCACGCCAGATTACAGGTACCCACCTCAGATTACCTATGAGCACTTCAGTTTATCCGTAACCACCCCAGATTGCCCGTAACCACCCCAGATTGTCCGTAACCACCCCACGTTGCCCGTAACCACCCCACGTTGCCCGTAACCACAGCAGGTTGCCTATAACCACCCTAGAATACCCGTAACCACCCCAGGTTGTCTGTAACCACAGCAGGTTGTCCGTATCCATGTCACGTTGCCCGTAACCACCCCAGGTTGCCGTAACCACCCCAGGTTGCCCGTAACCACCCCAGGTTGCCTGTAACCACCCCAGGTTGCCTGTAACCACCCCAGGTTGCCTGTAACCACAGCAGGTTGTCCGTATCCATGTCACGTTGCCCGTAACCACCCCAGGTTGCCTGTAACCACCCCAGGTTGCCTGTAACCACCCCAGGTTGCCTGTAACCACAGCAGGTTGTCCGTATCCATGTCACATTGCCCGTAACCACCCCAGGTTGCCCGTTACCACCCCACGTTGCCCGTAACCACCCCAGGTTGCCCGTAACCACCCCAGGTTGCCCGTAACAACCCCAGGTTGCCTGTAACCACCCCAGGTTGCCGCGACCACCCCATGTTGACCGTATCCACCTCATGTTGACCGTATCCACCCCAGATTACCCGTTACCACCCCAGGTTGTCTGTAACCACAGCAGGTTGTCCGTATCCACCCCACATTGCCTGTAACCACCCCAGGTTGTCCGTGACCACACCATGTTGACTGTATCCACCCCAGATTACCCATAACCACCCCAGGTTGTCTGTAACCACAGCAGGTTGTCCGTATCCACCCCACGTTGCCTGTAACCACCCCAGGTTGCCGGTAATCACCCCAGGTTGCCTGTGACCACCCCTTGTTCACCGTATCCACCCCAGATTACCCGTAACCACCCCAGGTTGCTTGTAACCACCCCAGGTTGCCTGTGACCACCCCATGTTCACCGTATCCACCCCAGGTTGTCCGTATCCACCCCAGACTACCAGTAACCACCCCAGGTTGTCCGTATCCACCCCAGATTACCCATAAGCACCCCAGGTTGCCCGTAACCACCCCCAGATTACCTGGAACCACCCCAGACTGTCCGTTACCACCCCACGTTACCTGTAATCTCATTTTTTTTATTGTATTTTAGTAACTGCGCTATTCTAATAACCGATACTAGCTGCGGTTTTGCTCCAGCAAATTGGCGCTCCTTCCCTTCTGAGCCCTGCTGTGTGCCCATACAGTGGTTTACGCCCGCATATGGGGTATCGTTGTACTCAGGAGAACCTGCGTTACAGATTTTGTGGTACGTTTTTTCTCCTGTTTCTTGTGAAATTTAGAAATTTTAAACTAAATGAACATATTATTGGAAAAATTCGAGTTTTTCATTTTTACTAGCCAATTTTGAATACTTTCCTCCAATACCTGTTGGGTCAAAATGCTCACCACACACCAAGATGAATTCTTTAAGGGGTGCACTTTCCAAAATGGGGTGACTTATGGGGTGGGTTCACTCCACTGGCACTACAGGGGCTCTGCAAACGCACCTGGTGCTCAGAAACTTCTTCAGAAAAATCTGCACTGAAAATGCTAATTGGCGCTCCTTCCGTTCTGAGCCCTGCTGTGTGCCCATACAGTGGTTTATACCCACATATGGGGTACCGTTCTACTCAGGAGAACCTGCGTTACAGATTTTGCGGTGAACTTTCTCTCCTGTTCCTCAAGAAATTTAGAAATTTCAAACTAAAGGAACACATTATTGGAAAAATTCGCGTTTTTCATTTTTACTGTCTACTTTTGAATACTTTCCTCTAATACCTGTGGGGTCAAAATGGTCACCACACCCCAAGATGAATTCTCTAAGGGGTGCACTTTCTAAAATGGGGTGACTTATGGGGAGATTTTACTTCGCTTGGACTACAGGGGAACTGCAAATGCACCTGGCGCTCAGAAACTTCTTCAGCAAAATCTGCATTGAAAATGCTAATTGGCGCTCCCTTTCTTCTGAGCCCCGCTGTGTGCCCATACAGTGGTTTACGCCCACATATGGGGTACCGTTGTACTCAAGAGAATCTGCCTTATAAATTTTGGGGTAATTTTTTTCTCTTGTTCCTCGTGAAATTGAGAAATTTCAAACTAAACGAACATATTATTGGAAAAATTTGAGTTTTTCATTTTTACAGTCTAATTTTGAATACTTTCCTCTAATACCTGTGGGGTCAAAATGCTCATCTTACCCCAAGATGAATTCTCTGAGGGGTGCACTTTCCAAAATGGGGTGACTTATGGCAGGGTTTTACTCCGCTGGCACTACAGGGGCGCTGCAAACGCACCTGGTGCTTAGAAACTTCTTCAGCAAAATCTGCATTGGAAAAGCTAATTGGCACTCCCTTCCTTCTGAGCCCCTCTGTGTGCCCATACAGTGGTTTACGCCCACATATGGGGTACCGTTGTACTCATGAGAACCTGTGTTACAAATTTTGGGGTGCTTTTTCTCTCATGTTCCTTTTGAAAATTAGAAACTTTACTCTAAACGTATATATTATTGGAAAATTTTAATTTTCCATTTTTTTACGGCCTCATAGTGAATACTTTGCTCCAGCCCCTGTAGGGTTAAAATGCTCATTATACCCCTAGATTAATTCTTTAAGGTGTGAAGTTTCCAAAATGGGGTCACTTATTGGGGTTTCCAGTATACAAGCCTCCTAAATCAACTTAAGATAAGAACTGGTCCCTAAAAAAATCAGTTTTGGAAACTTTCACGAAAATGTGGTAATTTGCTGATATATTTCTAAGCCCCGTAACACCCTAAAAAATTAAAATATGTTTATGAAATGAAGCCAGAATAAAGAGGACATATCGGTAATGTGACTTAGTAACTAATTTATGTGCTACGACTTTCTTTTTTTAGAAGCAGAGAATTTCAAAGTTCATAAAATGCTAATTTTTTTAATTTTTCATGATATTTTGATGTTTTTCACAAAAAACACACAAAGTAGTGACCAAATTTTGCCACTAATATAAAGTGCCATATGTGACAAAAAAATAATCTCAGAATCGCTAGCATATGTTAAAGCATCACTGAGCTATGAGCGCATAAAGTGAGACAGGTCAGATTTTGAAAAATGAGCCTGGTCATTAAGGCCCAAATAGGCTTAGTCTTGAAGGGGTTAAGTTTGGGATGCTGTGGAATTTTCTTAAGCAACCTGAAAAGGCTGGGGTTCATGGGATAGGGCTTGTGCACGAAACTCGATGATGCTTAGAACATTTTCACAACAACCCAATCTTCTGTCAGCACCTGCATCTGCATGGGGTCATTTAGACTCCACATGGTGACAGCTATGCTTTAAAAGGGTTCTCCAGTTAGGAAATACTTTTAAATGACATTGGTACGCTACAAAAATAACAAGGTAAACTCAACTGATCAAATTCCCTACTGCTGCTGCTCCAATCCCCCACTATTGAAATTCCAATGCCAAGTCCCTGCTGCTCCCCACTTCCTCTGACATGTCAACCCAGTAGAAAATACCCACTAAACCAATCACTGGCTGAGGTGAGTCACTGCTGTGGCCCATGTAATAGGAAGTGGGAACCAAACTGCGCAGCGGGCCCTGGTGCCATCAAAATGGAGGCTGCAACACGTAACATAAGTAGCCTTTAAAGTACCTGACTCCATAAAAACTCTATTAAACTGTATACCCAATTATGCACCCCCTCGTATATATATAAAAATAATATCATTATCAAGTTGAACAAGACCATGATAAGCAGTTTGCCACAAAAAAGCACTGCATATTGCTCACAAGAGATCTGCTTGATGTCAGACCTAACACCTCTGACATCTGGGATACAATTTTATCAAGCTTGGAAATACCTTTAGGGTGCCTTCACACCTACCGGATACGCAGCGGACTTTCTGCTGCAGATCCGCAGCAGATTTGACTAAATGAATGAACACAGCATTAAATCCCCACTGTAAAATCCGCTGCGGATCTGCTGCGGATCCGGTGTGTGAAAGCACCCTTAATGTGAGCGATAAAACTAATGTGTATTAGATGCATTCTGAGGTAGTAAATTGAGTTTTCCAGGATTTTTTTTTAAATTTCCTGAGAATGGCACCACTGCTATTCTGGTATGTCCCACTGAGCCTGCATAGAAGAAATACCATATGGATAAGATACATGGTAGACAATCATTGGCCTCTTCAGTCACTGTTTGCATTTATTGGCCACTGCATAATGTGAGTAATGTACAATCTTTGACATCATTACAAGTTTGAACACCAGACCGATGACATGGAGGTATTGGGTGGTGTCTAATTGCATAATTAAAAAAAAAATTTCAACGTTCTAGAAATCCTGGAAAATCTCTTTAAAAGTTTAAGAATAAATTGAAAGCACACAGCTCCAACTAAAATAAGGATGGGTAAAAAATCAATAAGATTCTGTAATTGTTTTCAAGAGATTAAACTAAGATTTTAGTAACACTAAATAACTAACAATACCATACTGTTAACCAGGGGCTGTGAAGGGTCCAACTAAAGACTTTTTATTAAGACTCATGTACAATAAAGCCAGATATATTCGATCTGTTCAGCAAGGTAGGGGTGGCACCAGCTACAAATAATGTATAGCCCGAGGGTGCTTAGAGATCCAATAGCACAAAACAATTAATAGTATTCATAGCAAAGAGTGCCGCAATCTACTTTCTTTGCTACAAATATTATTGATTGCTACCTAGTACATAGCTTTACTGCACACTTGTACAGGCTCCATTGGGTATAATGCATGGTTCCAGGGGAGAATGCATGTGTACATACGGCATGTGACTGATCATTCCGCCATTTTGTTTCTTTTTGACTTCTTTGGAATCTGACAGAATCCTCTTTATGTCTCTGTATGAACTCAAAAGTATATGGCTGTAAAGGCCCCATACTATGGAACCCTGTTAGGAGTGCACTAAACAGACAGAAAATATACAGTTGTGTACCATGAGATTAAGCCAAGGGACACTCAAGAGGACAATACCAGGGACAGCTTCTTACCACTTGAGCAAGAATGGGCCTGGCCACCTGACTATACTCCTGCATAATACACTGAGATTACACTATAGTATTCTGCTGTCAGATTCACACATTGCTGTTTTGGATAAAACAAAGATGGGATGCAGAAGAGATAAACTCCAGAGGAAAGTATAAAATAACACATAATTGCTTTCAGTGACATACTTTCCATAGGTTCTACAAATAATAGCATTACAATGTAATATTATATTTCCTTTAGGATACATTCCTGACTTTGGCTATGGTTCAAAAACTACCCATTGTATACTTGGACAAATGCAACCTAAATGCAATTACATGGATACAGGGGTTGAAGTAGAAATGTATGAATTAGGTTAAAAGAACTGAAGCAAAAGGAAATGAAAAACAGAGATATCTGCCAACTCTTATGTCATGTTCACATAATAGATTAAAATACAAAGTGTTTTTGCAGCAGAAAACTAAGGTAGAGCCTTGGTTTTCTGCCTTTGATTTGCTCATATGTGCATGTGTGAATTGCACAAAAAGTACCCCCATTGTCATTCAACTTTCAAGTGTACCTGACATGAATATCCGCTGCCGGATCAGCAAGGACTTCCTTTGTTAATCTAGAACTTCGGGTCTCCACAGCTACGAACAAGCCATGAGACTATAATGCGCTCAAGCCTCATAGGATCCAATGGACGTTGTGCATTATTGTCTCATGGTGTATTTGTAGCTGTGGAGACCCCAAGTTCCAGATTAGCAGAGGAAGCCTTTGCTTATCCGGCAGTGGACTTTCATGACAGGTACAATTTTAGTGCTTCCACCCAAAATAAATAATATAGCACTTCTGATTTATTTTCCACTGCGTGTGATCAGGGTTGCAGAAGCCCCTTGTACGTGAGACAGATGAACATTGTACAGGAAAAGAAAAAATAAACAAAACAAAATAGCAGCTGTATCTATAATTCCTGTCAACATAATTGTGATTAACCTTCAATCGATTTGCTGCCATAGTTAGCATGGGTAGCATCACTATCACCAGCAGTATGGAGTCAGTGTTCTAACATTAAGGAAAAGTAACTTATAAATAATTCCCAGGTTTGAAACTGAACTGCATAAAAGCCAGAAAGCAGCTGAGGAATCCACTGGCATCAGTGACAGGTGCAAAGCATCAGCTATTAAATAATTCCAAGTGAATTATCCATTTAATTATTGTAATATAGAAAAACTGTTGGAACTTGAAAGCAAGGGCATATGTTCCCAAAAGAGCCAACGGGTAACACATTCCTATATACGTAGTTATACGCTTATTTCTAGTAAAGTGTTTACTATACAATACCTTACTACCTTACTGTTTACAGCCGGAACATTATTCTAGCTCAGATAGACGGATTGCCCTTTGGGTGTGTCTTTAATTGAAGAGTTCATTTGAATTTATTAGTAAAGATGGTGAAAGGACTGTGAAAAACGAAAAATGACTACAATTCAAAAATAAAGTCCGTCTTTTGAAAAAGACATCCAAAAATAATTAGTATGATCATTTATTTTGAAGTTTCGTTATTTAACCCCTTGATGACCCAGGGTCATAGGTGCTCAGATGTCCAGCAAAGTTCCTCCACGTCTTTTAAGAGCCATAGCCCTTTTTTTCCACCTACAGAGCTGGTCGGGGCATCATTTTCTGCAACATGATCTATAGTCTTTATTAGTATCATATTGGTGTAAGAGAAAAATTGTTATTTTTATTTAGATACAGTTTTACAAAATCAGCAATCCTGGTGGTTTCCCCCCCTCCCCCTCCCGCGTTTTATATACGCTGTTCACCATACGGGAGCAGTATTGTTATATTTTAATAGATCAGACAATTCCGCATGCTATGATATGTTATATGTTTATTTTTTATATTTTTTTTTGTATAATGGGAAAGGGGGACATGTATATGCAATGCTCTGATTGCATATACTTATGAATGCTGTGCCATAGCATAGTATTGATCAGTATTATCGGTGATCTGCACATAGAGTTTGCCTGAGAGCAGAATTTATCCACAGATCGCAGATCCAATTTACTCCCGCCTGTCAGTGTAAGTGATGCTGCGGGTGTCCCAATCAGTCAGTGACAGGTGCTGCTTGGTCCCACACACATTTAGAGCCCCTTTAGTTCAGACACACACATATATATATATATATATATATATATATATATATATACATTCCTACTGTATAGGCCATGTGCAATAGGAATGTATGTATACAGATTGTGGACGTGAAGGGGTTAATACACTGTGTGCATTGGGCAACTGTCATTCCATTGACTACAAATCATTCTATTGAGGTCAATTAAATTGCAGTAATAACGGACAACGGTCATTTTAAAAAGAAAAAGCAGATGCTTTTTCATATTTTTTTTTACTTAAGACCCTTCGCAAGAGAAGCCCTGCAACCTGGACAGGTAATGTATAAAGCAAGGGCTGCAAGGACATCGGTAACTATGTCCCTGCAGCCCTTGTTAAACGATAATCGGGCTGTGTAATAGGCCCAGTAAACGATCGCCAATCTAGCAGATCGGTCGGTGCTCGTTTACAGTTATTATCGGGCCCCCATCGGCCAGTGTATTAACACCCTAAGGCAAAATGGGACTTGTTTCTGCCAGGCCAGGGGCTATGCTTCTGAAAACTACACTAGATGTCAGCCAGCATTGCATTCAGCTACAATTCACCCTTCTGGTGTAGCAGGAGGCCAAGGCTCCCTTCATGTTCACTTTATGTCAAGCTCCACCCACTTGGCGAGAAAAGTATAAAGTAAGTCACACAATTTTGCATGTAGACATATTCTAAAAAAAAACTAAACTAAACAGTATTGTGTTTTAGTAACATAAGGCCTTGCCTCAGTTGCCATAGACATAAAGGGGAGGCAATGTGCAAGAACTATTGTTACATTAACAAAAAACTCCATATAGATGTAAAGCCCATAAAAGTATAGTGTCCTATTCATAGCAGAAATGCTTATTGTTAGCAGCAGTTTGCAGGTGAACAGATGACCCATGAAAAAAGCAACTCCTATTAAGTTACCATCAGTACATGAAATCTCTGAAATATTGATGAATAACACAGAAGTCGGAAATGACAAATAAACTCTTCAATTTACTAGTTTTTCCCAGAAATACTCTTCCATTTCCTGGCTACTGTTTGGTTTGCTGAAGCTGGAGCACTAAAAGGAAACAACTAATAAATGTCTACAATCACTAAAGGCTTTACAAGCAATACTCAGTGGGATATAAAATTGAAATAGCTGGAAAATGTGTTTGTATCTTTGTTCTCAAACAAGCCGCTGTTTCTGTTAGAACATTTCTCCAGACTCACACCTGACTTGTCCGTCTTATTTTCTTTTTTTTTTTAGTACTTTTTTTTTTTTAGTAATTTGGGTCTTTCACAATTTGCTGTAATTTCCAGGCTTCCAGTTAAACTAGTTTTACTAGTCATCTACCAAAAGGTCTGAGTCTATCATTACACATATGCATTAGAACAACTATTCACAACCTGTAGCTTATCAGTTTAGGCAAAACTACAACCCCCAGCATGCCCTCATAGACACAAGCTGTCCAGGCATGCCAAGGGTTGGAGCATTGCAATAGCTGGGGAGCCACAGATTGGCCACCTCTGCTTCTGTCGCTCTCCGCTCAAAGAATTGACATGTCGCGAGCATGCGAGCCATCCCATAGAGAAACAGTGTCACACTGAAGCAGACGGGATTCCGCAGCGGAGAGTTCTGCCGTGAAATTACGCCTCTTTTGCTCCGTGTGAACTGGCCCTAAGTGTTGGAGATGATACTCAGGCATTCTATTTGTAAATCCCATTCTATTTACATTCCATACCACCATATGGTAAATTGGACACAAGAAACCATTCTCCCTATGTACCTTGCTGAGCCTTTAGGCAAACTGGGAGTACATTAGCTAAAGGTTGCATACTTTTGTGCAGATATGTGCTGATGTACATCAGACGAAGGGATGATAAATTTCCCTACTATCTACAATTTCTGATGATTTGATGTTTGGAGACATATTGGGGAAGATTTATCAAACTGGTGTAAAGTAGAATTGTCTTAGTTGCCCCTAGCAACCAGTTAGATTCCACCTTTTATTTTCCAAAGAGTCTGTGAGGAATGAAAGGTGGAATCTGATTGGTTGCTAGGGGCAACTGAGCCAGTTTCACCATGTTTGATAAATCTCCCCCATAATGTTTTATATAAGTTGTTCTAACACATATTTTCTTTTCTTTTTTCATATTATTCTCAGACTCATGCATACTGAACATCAGGAGGCATGGTTCTGACATTTAATTAATTCCCACAATCCACCATGATTCCAAATCTCCCCCACCCCAAGCATTCAGCTCATGTACATGTATCCATTTATCTCAGGGTGGCAGGGAATACTAGCCGACTAATCACAATGATGTATCTGAGGATTGTTGGTTTGTTTCCTGTTTTTTACCTTTCTAGCACTCCTAGCATCCTTTCTTTGAATCATTTTAATTTATCACCTTAATAAGAGGCTAGATAAATATTCATTTCATTAGGTGAATTTCCACATTAATTCACAGATCTTCTCTCGGGTATATTCCCAAATGCATATGAGCAGCCACAGTTTCTCATGTTGCATGCACACATCCGTTCTCTCCTGTTACATAACATAACCTCTACCTGATATTCACTCCATGCACTGTGTGGATTAAAGTGGATCTGTTGCCACACATTAAAGGCACATTAATCCTATTTTGCTGGGATGTTTTAATTGTAATTTTCTAATAGGGAAATGTCTTCCATATACATTATGAATATGTCAGTCAGCTTGTACTGTTTATCTTGCCCTGGGGTTGTATCTACCCTCTTTGCATAATCCTCTTGTATCCTATATCAAGTCCTCATGTCAGTGTTTATCGTGGGGGACAATATTCTTTCAATGGCTTTGGATTTTGTGCATAGTATAAAAATTTTGGTTGAGACCATTCAGCATTTTACTATACAATATACAAGGACCTATATACTGTGTGTGTGTGGATTCTTTGTTGGATTATTTGACGAAAGCAAAGTTTGATGTAAAAACAATGTTATTTCCAATACAAATCATTATTTCTAACCTTGTCAATGTTTTGACTCTATTTTCTATTCATTTCACAACGTATGGGGGTGAATAAGTGTGACTTTTCATGGAAAACACAAAATTGTTTGGGTGACCCCAAACTTTTGAACAGTAGTGTAGATATACACTCACTGGCCACTTTATTAGGTACACCTGTCCAACTGCACGTTACCACTTAATTTCTAATCAGCCAATCACATGGCGGCAACTCAGTGCATTTAGGCATGTAGACATGGTCAAGACAAACTCCTGCAGTTCAAACCGAGCATCAGTATGGGGAAGAAAGGTGATTTGAGTGCCTTTGAACGTGGCATGGTTGTTGGGGCCAGAAGGGCTGGTCTGAGTATTTCAGAAACTGCTGATCTACTGGGATTTTCACGCACAACCATCTCTAGGGTTTACAGAGAATGGTCCGAAAAAGAAAAAACATCCAGTGAGCGGCAGTTCTGTGGGCGGAAATGCCTTGTTGATGCCAGAGGTCAGAGGAGAATGGGCAGACTGGTTCGAGCTGATAGAAAGGCAACAGTGACTCAAATAGCCAACCGTTACAACCAAGGTAGGCAGAAGAGCATCTTTGAACGCACAGTACATCAAACTTTAAGGCAGATGGGCTACAGCAGCAGAAGACCACCCGTTACTAGCATGGTGTACCTAATAAAGTGGCCGGTGAGTATATATATATATATATATATATATATATATATATATATATATATACAGTTTAGTCATGTTACCCACAAGCAATATGTCTTGGCTTTATGTCTTATTAAAGTCCTTATAGGATTAACCCCTTAAGGTCAAAGCCAATTTTCGTTTTTGCGCTTTTGCTTTTTCCATTTTATGTTTAAAAGTCCATAGCGCTTGCATTTTTTCACCTAGAGACTTATATGAGCGCTTATTTTTTGCAAAACCAATTGGACTTTGCAATGACAGTCATTATTTTTCCATAAAATATGCTGCGAAACCGGAAAAAAATTATTTGCACTGTCAAATTGAAAAAAACAAATTTGTTTTGATTTCGGAGAGTTTTGCATTTACGCCGTTCGCCCTATGGTAAAACTGACTTGTTATGCATGTTCCTCAAGTTGTTACGATTACAATGATATGTAACATGTATAACTTTTATATTATGTGATGGCTTTTAAAAAATTCAAACCATTGTTAACAAATATACATTCCTTAAAATTGCTCCATTCCCAGGCTTATAACGCTTTTATCCTTTGGTCTACGGGGCTGAGTGAGGTGTCATTTTTTGCGCCATGATGTGTTCTTTCTATCGGTACCTTGATTGTGCATATACAACTTTTTGATCACTTTTTATTAAATTTTTTCTGGATTTGATGCGACCAAAAATGCGCAATTTTGCACTTTGGAATTTTTTTGCACTGACGCCGTTTACCGTGCAAGATCAGGAATGTGATAATTTAATAGTTTGGGCGATTACAAGCACGGTGATACCAAATATGTTTATTTATTTGTTTATTTATTAATTTATATTTATAAAATGGAAAAAGGGGGGTGATTTGGAAGTCTGCCATACACTGCACACACATAGAACAGGGACAGCAGTGACATAGAAAGCATTATAAAATTATAGTGAATAGTCTAAGCTGTAAACAACACCCTTGGTTAGATCCTGTGTATTCCTGTGTATTTTCTTTTCTTTTGCAGTCTTTATTGAAAGCTATAATTTAATATAAGAAAGGCCTGCAGCTCACTGATAACAACAGTTGGATCTGTGATGCTTTTTCATAATAAATGACACATGGGGGGAGCACTTTTGGCTGATAAGATTAAGTATGTGTCAATTATTTATTTTTATTAACAAAGTGAATTAACAGAAGAGAAATATAAATCAATATATTTGCCTTAAAAACTGGATCAATTCTTCTAGTTACACTTGCACAAAGTCGGGGATTAAGAAGGATTATAGTCAGGAGTCACCAATTATACCAAACATGTGATAATGATTATCATGTTCATATGTCGCTTTTACAGAAAAAACTGTGTAGGGAAATTAACACTGAATGGGGAACAGCCAAACTAAGCTACAAAGTAGGGATGGTCGCTGATGGCTGGACTTCTCCAATTTCCAAGGGAAGTAACCATAATCTGCTGCACTAAGTTTTTTTCTGGCTGAGCACTGTGTCTATGATCCTCAACATTGACTGTATCTTTGTTCTTCTTTAAAAGAGCTTGAATAACACATCTTCAAACCACAGTCTGCTTTGAAATTTGTGCATAGGAGATACCTTGCTGCTTCAATATAACTACACTGTGTCTTGTTGCTTAGTCTTGCCATGGTGTATGTCCTGTGACATAAAACCTCACCTTTGTAGTAGGGATGGTCCGAAACTGCCGAGGTTCGGGTTCGTATGAACCCGAACTCTCGGCAATGATTCCCGCTGTCTGCCCTCTCCGTGGAGAGGGTGGATACAGCGGCAGGACCGCCTGGAAAACTGGGATACAGCCAGAGCCATAGGCTGTATCCCAGTTTTCCAGGCGGTCCTCCCGCTGAATCCACCCGCTACACGGAGCGGGCAGACAGCGGGAATCTGATGCCGAGCGTTCGGGTTCTTACGAACCCGAACCTCGGCAGTTTCGGACCATCCCTACTACAAAGGTGAGGTTTTATGTCACAGGACATACACCATGGCAAGACTAAGCAACAAGACACAGTGTAGTTATATTGAAGCAGCAAGGTATCTCCTATGCACAAATTTCAAAGCAGACTGTGGTTTGAAGATGTGTTATTCAAGCTCTTTTAAAGAAGAACAAAGATACAGTCAATGTTGAGGATCATAGACACAGTGCTCAGCCAGAAAAAAAACTTAGTGCAGCAGAAGTCCAGCCATCAGCTCAGAATTTGCATAAACCAATAGGACCCAAGTACACCGATTGTCTGTTTGGAGAACTCTGATCAGAAGTTTCTTCATGAAGAATTGTGAGCAAAAAACCCATACCTTTAACAAAAAAAAAAGGCCAAGTGACTCGGCTACGAATTAAAACATAGGGGTCGGAAAAATTACAGAAAATACCTCTGGACTGATGAGTCTGTAACAGAAGGCAGTTTGTTCCCTGAAGAGTTATTTGGTGTGTCTGCAGATAACAGTGAAGCATGGTGGAGGTTCCATTTGAGCAAATGGTGAGGATAAATGGTGTCCTCAATCATGTGGACTATTAATCCATCATGCAAAACTATCAGGGAAACTTCAGACTGGCCCTGAACAATACAGTCAATCTCACAGCTATATTCAGCAAAAGGAACTCCTAGAATTGATCACATGAAAGGGCCACCACAATATGGTGGTTTTGGCGGCTCCTTACGGGAGCCACCCCTTGGCTAGGTCCTTCCCTGGAGGGATACCTGGCTAGCATCGTGTTTCAGAATCTTAAAACAGGATCCATGGACTCTTTTTGCAGAACTGCTGATATGGCCCCTACATGTTAACCTCCTGGAGGCCCTAACGTCAACCTCCTTGAATCTGTCTTGGATTACATGAAGAGACAGAACATGAGCAAGCAACATCCACAGAAGTTGCTTCAAAAACCGTGTGCAAATGTAACAGAAGAATTTATGCCGCTTTGAAGGCAAAGGGCGTCACACCAAATATTGATTCGATATACTGTAGATTTCTATTCTGTTCATTCCCTGCATTTCGTTAACTGATAAAAATAAACTATTTTCAAAAGCCTGACAAATGTTTTCCACACTTAAAACTTGTGCACAGTGCTTTATATTATAACGTTTCTTGAAACTGCAACCAAGCTGTTACTTTAAAACAGTGCTTCTCAAACTGTGGAGGGGTATCAGTGAGACGCCCCATAGTTGTTGGTAAGGCATAGCTGGGGGGGGGGGGCAAACAGCAAATTGCATACATGCTGTATGTGTGATATATGTATATTGTATGTAATGTACATGCTGTATGTATGATATATGCATACTGTAATATACATTATGTATGATATATGTATACAGTATGTACATTACATACAGTATACATATATCACACATTCAGTATGTACATTACATACAGCACACATACTGTATATCACACTTACACCATGTTCACATTACATACAGTATACATATATCATACATCATGTATATTACATACAGTATCCATATATCACACATACAGCATGTACATTACATACAGTATACATATATCATACATACAGAATGTACGTTACATACAGTATACATATATCACACATACAATATGTACATTACAAACACTATACACATGTGTGATATATGTATATTGTATGTAATATACATGTTCTGTGAGATATATGTATACTGTATGTTATGTACATGCTGTATGTGTGATATAGGTTTACTGTATGTAATATACATGCTGTATGATATATGTATACTGTATGTAATGTACATGTATATATGTATACTGTATGTAATCTGAACATGGTGTTAGTGTGATATATGTATGCTGTATGTAATGTACATACTGTATGTGTGATATATGCATACTGTATGTAATGTACATACTGTATGTGTAATATATGTATACTCTATGTAATATACATGCTTTGTGTAATATATGTATACTGTATGTAATGTGAACATGGTGTAAGTGTGATATATGTATGCTGTATGCAATGTACATACTGTATGTGTGATATATGTATATTGTATGTAATATACATGCACTGTGTAATATATGTATACTGTATGTAATGTACATGCTGTATGTGTGATATATGTATGTAATATACATGCTGTATGTGTGATATATGAATACTGTATGTTATATACATGCTGTATGTGTGATATATGTATACTGTATGCAATGTACATACTGTATGTGTGATATGTGTATACTGTATGTAATGTACATACTGTATGTGTGATATGTGTATACTGTATGCAATGTACATACTGTATGTGTGATATGTGTATACTGTATGTAATGTACATGCTGTATGTGTAATATATATGCAGTATGTAATGTACATACTATATGTGTGATATATGTATACTTTATGTAATGTGAACATAGTGTATGTGTGATATATATACACTGTATGTAATATACATGCTGTATGTGTGATATATGTATACTGTATGCAATGTACATACTGTATGTGTGATATGTGTATACTGTATGTAATGTACATGCTGTATGTGTGATATATGTATGCTGTATGTAATGTACATACTATATGTGTGATATATGTATACTTTATGTAATGTGAACATGGTGTATGTGTGATATATATATATACTGTTTGTAATATACATGCTGTATCTGTGATATATGTATACTGTATGTATGTATGCATGGAGGTATGTCTCTTACCTTCGCCGACAGCAAGCAGATAAGCGCAGGGAGAGCTTCAAAGGGGGCAAAGATCATCTATGGAGCCATAGGAGATAGCGGCAGTCTGCTGCCACCACTCCTATTACGCAGAGCGACGGTAGCAGATCTGTGCTATATTAATCATTTGTGTTTACACAGGTTGAAAGACAACGATCAGCCGACATTGTGCATGTTGGATCATCGCTACCTTTTACTACACAAAGCGATTATTGTATGAAATGGTCAAATACGGACGTTAATCACTTTGTGTAATTGTTTGGAAAAACTTTTGACTTGTCATAGAGACATCATAGAAATCATGTCAAAGCTTATGATTGGTCTGGGTCTGAGTGTACAGACCCGTACCGATCCGGAGAATGAGCAGGGAGCAGACCGGGCTGCAGCTCAATACTCTTCTGGCTTGTTCTCCTGATTGGCACGGGTGTGAACACTCAGACCCAGACCAATCAAAATACTGTACATCTACCACCCACAAGTAAAGGTGCAGGCAACGCACCCAGTAAAGTATAGAGGACAAGAAGGGGTTATATTTTATGTTTCTTTTGTACTCTTTAAAAAATGTTGTTTTATTTTTGCATGTGTCTGCCTTTTTGCATTCTGCTACCTGTCTGAGGTATTTTTTAGAATGGGGGGTAATATTGGTCTTTTGCTATTGGTTTTAATTCAGTAACAGTATGGTTCCCCTATCAATCAGCTGTTTGGTGCCTGCACTTCAGTGAGAAAAGTACCAAAACTATTTTCCCTGTAGCAGCTACTGCAATACATCAGTGACACCACTACACAGAGAGCAGAGCCAAATGGTTCTGGTTCCACTCTCATTGTACTACAGGCGCCGAAAAGCTGATCGACATTGTGTCTGGGGTCAGAACGCCACCAATCAATAATTAATAGCCTATCCTGTGGACTGTTATTCTGAACAAGCCTTTTAACTATGACTATGTTGTGGTACAATAGTTGAGCACTTGGGGCCCCACTTTAAAATTTTGCCCAGGGCCACACTGGCCCAGCTCGTTTAGGAACATTATTGATTAATTTTATACTTATTTTAATGTTATACAGAGTTTAGGAGACTGAGCAATAGTTAATATTTCTGCATGGACATCCACCATAGATGGTGAGTCCCCGGCATCTTCTTGGTCAGTCTGGTGAGGCCCAGAGGTGTCATTGTGAACTTGGTGACCTCCAAGATGTTTTTCAATAATTGAATACTTGTTCCCATAGACTTTAATGGGATCGAATATTCGACCGAATATTCGAATATCAGGAGATATGCGTATGCATATCGAATATTCGAATATTTCACTATTCGCTCATCACTATTAGCAAGGTTCGTTTTAAGTTTGGTTCATCCGAATCCGAACTTCACGAAAGTTCGCCGGATCAAACCGAACCGAACTTTTTAAAAGTTCGCTCATCCCTACTTCTTGTTATAAATATAACAAAATATGCCTGTGCCTGTAAAAATGTTCACCAACATGTTTATAATGTTATAAATAAAAAATGCCGACATAAACCCCTTCAATTTAAATTTTAAAGGGATTTTATCATCTCATTAGTGAAGATACACAGTAATGGTACACAGTACGTCGCTATGCAGGGCCATATTAACAGCTGCTGCTGCCCTAGGTACTAAACCGGAAGACACCCCCAGCGTGGGGGACAGTGGTTTCGGCCACATGCATTTCTCTACATCTAGAAACATTGCCCCCCTCCCGCCCCCTTCCTTGAAAAGACACCAGATTTACTGGAAAGTCTGAATGGGAGGTGGAAGACCTAAAAATAAAAACAACAAAAAAAGTTGTTCCTTTCCCCCTGCTCCCTAGTGCTGCCTCCCTGCAAGGTGCTGCCCTAGGCACCGGACCACGGGTGCCTAATGGTAAATACGGCCCTGTGTACAGGAAAAAGCCTTTGCTTGGCTGTCTGAGTTAAAGTTTGGGGTGTGGGGAGTTACACAGACAATGATGTCAGTTATTACAGTGTTTCCCTTCATAAATATGGAGTTTAGGACAGCCACCTAGCAACAACTTGATGCAGGCAACAAACCTCCTAAATTCCATCTGAAAAATTAATGCATTCAGGGCCTATAACACAGAGAAATGACCTGCCAATCAGGCAGATACCTGTGTAAAGAAGAGAAAGATCAGCCGAGGAGTGGCAAATAGTTCACACACCGGCTGATTGTTGTCTTTTAACATGTATAAAAATAATTGGCGCCGCACCGCTTTGTGTAATAGTTTGGTGCACAGCTATAGGAAGGGCTGCATGGACATCACTAACAATGCAGTCCTGCCCGCACGATTATTGAGCCATCTATCAGCTATGATCGTAACTACAATTAAGTACCTTCTCTTATGGGTAATATATTGCAGATAACAGTCATTATTCACTTTCATCTGTGTTATTGGATATAGATGGTGTAACTATAGGAATGCTATTATATACTATGGTTACTGCTTCGTATGACCTTGTCTTATAGATGAACTACATATAAGTAGATGTGCACTCAATGTTTTATCTTATAAATCACAGGTATTCTACAAATTTACGTCCACCTAATAGCTGAACATTCGAGATATAATAACATACCTCAAACCAGCTAAAGTTAATTAATAAAATATGTTTTTCCAGACCAATTAGGAGAAAAACTTACAAAATCACTCATTGCTGAGGAATTATGCAAAATCATGGAATCTCCTCTCATTTACATTTCTAAAACAAATACCGCACTAAAAATTAAGATTTGCCTGAAGTTACAAGAGAAAGCTTATAGGCCTTAAATGTGTTATGATACATAGACAGAGAAGGCGGCTGGCTTAGCTAACAAAGTAAACCAGACATCCAGCACCTTCATTACATCACATAGAGAGAGGGGAGGAAGTTCTCTACCTGGGTCACAACACTGCAGAACCATTTCCACAAGAGGACAGACAGTGAAATGAGAATATCAGTCCTGTCAAAAACCGAAATTTGTAAAAAAAAAATTTGCAACCTCTTTAACACGCTGTTGGACTTGGTAAATTGAAAAAGAACATGGCCTTTAAAGCCATGAATGTGGGCAAAACCATGTCCCATTATTCACCAATAGCTTCACTACTGATAAACCCAGCAACATCGTGTGGTTAATAGTGAAAAAAAGGGGGGGTAGTTTTGGCCACATTGTGATTGCAATTGTCAGAACACAGCCTAACAAAAAAGCTATTAAAGGGGTTATCCAGCGCTACAAAAACATGGCCACTTTTGTCCAGAGACAACAGGACTCTTGTCTCCAGTTCAGGTGTGGTTTGTAATTAAGCACCATTCACATCAATGGAACTGATGAATAACCCCTTTAATTGAAGCAGTAGAAAGCCATACCAAACTCCTTTGGAAATCTAACATGTAATGTGTAAAAAAGATTTAGCTTTTTCTCAGTGAATTGTATGTAAAACTTGATACTTGTGCAAAGTGGGGAGGCTGTAAAATTAGAAGAAGAAAAAAACCTTAAAGCATAACTGTCATTTCAGGGTCATTTTTTTGAAAATATTAAATATCAACAGTTCAAGCGATTTTAAGAAACTTTGTAATAGGTTTTATAAACCAAAAGAGTTTCCTTCTGTACTGAAAAAGCAATCTCCCAGCCCCCCCCCCCCTCACTGCAGAAGCAGCAGGATTTCTGTGTCCATTATGTGGCTATGGAGAGGGGAGGGGCTGTTAGGAGTGACTGAGCACGGAGCAGTCCTACACAGCACAACACCCTGCAATCTTCTCTCAGTAAGTTCATAGATAAGCACTGACCTTTCTGACCCCAGAATCCAGCGGTTTAGTTGCCCAGAGAGTCTACAAACAGCTGACCTTCATGTCACCTCTTCCTGCTCCCTCATCTCCCTCGGCCCCTCCCCCCTCCATAAGGATAGAATGGAGAGAGCAGAGCCCGTCTTCACTGGCTTCTCTGTAATGCAGACGTGTTTGCCTGATAATGCACAGATAAGAAGTCAGGGGGGGAGGCTGGGAGATTGCTTCTTGAGTACAGAAGGAGGCTTTTTTGGCTGATAAAACCTGTTACAGAGTTTCTTAAAATCGCTTATACTACTGATTTCTGCAATAAAAAAAAATATGACAGTTACGCTTTAAGGCTAGGTTCACACTCTGTATCTGTGCGGCTGTATTGCGGGCGGTAAATCATCGTCCGGATTTTTCCGGTTCATGCGTACGCTGGAAAGTATACAATATACAGCTGCACAGAGCACACTATGTATAAATCTACGGCCCGATCGTAAACTGACCCGTAAAAAATGAACAAGACCATTGTTTGCGGCTGGAAATGCGGCCGTTGATTGAAAGGCGGTCCGTACAGAGTACTTAAAAAATAGCCGGCAATGATGCCGAATGCCGATGCCTCTAATAGTTAATATATTAAATTAATAAAACACATTTTCTTTGTAATAAAGTCCCTTTCGTTGTTCAATAATTTAATTCTATAGAATCCATCATTGTGCAATTAAATATACTGTTAAAATAAATATATATATAAATAAATGTATATTTATATATATATATATATATACATTTATTTTTTGACAGTATATTTAATTGCACAATGATGGATTCGTTTAAATTGAATTATTGAACAACAAAACTGATTTTATTTCAACGAAAATGTGTTTTATTAATTAAATATTAATTAGTACAGGAAGCTCCAGTAAGCCGTTAATTCATATTGCCGGCAATAGAGCATTCTGTACTAATCATCACATTACTTTAATTAAAGCATCAAAAGTTTCTTCTAATTATGTTATCACAATAGCATTATTAGAAGAAACATTTAGAATTATATGTGCGCTCAGCTGATTGGCTGATCGGCTCAGCGCACATATAATAAGCGGGTCAGCAGCACAGTGACTTCATTGTGCTGCGGACCAGCGAAGAGGCAACATCGGGGTGACTATAGAGCTCTCCCCACCCCCTCTCCAGCACTGCACCCCTCCCAGCAAGGAAGGGGGGTCACTTAACCCCTTCCTTGCTGGGATGGGTGAAGTCTGACATCAGTCTGGCCCCCAAGGGGTTAAGGGGGATGCACTACATCCTCCCTTAACCCCTTAAGGGCCAGACTGTAAGCATCGATCTGTAACGATGCTGCATACTGTAAGGTGCACAACACCGCTCACAATGATGGGTGTTGTGCTCCTGTTTGTGTGTTTTTTGTGTGTTTCTCCCTTTTTGTGTTTCAGATATCGGTATCCTGTGGATTACGTCGGATTCCGTGAACTACGTCGATGACCAGCGGTTGTTTGTTGTTTTTTTTTTTATAAAATGGTCAATGAGGGGTGTGGGGGTGTTTTTATTTGAATAAAATATTTTTTTAACTTGTGTCTTGTCTTTATTTCTTTACTTTATAGACTTAGTAGTGGAAGCCGTCTAATAGACGGAATCCATTACTAAGTCGGGGCCTAGTGTTAGCCGGTATAAAATGGCTAACACTAACCCCCCCATTATTACCCCAGTACCCAATGCCACCAGGGGTACTGAGAAGAGCCGGGTGCCAGTGGTCCCGGAGCGTCAAAATTGGCGCTCCTGGACCGGGCGGCAGCAGGCTGGTAAGATTTAGGCTGGGGAGGGCCTAAAACAATGGCTCTTCCCACCCTGGTGTTACCAGGCTGCTGTCGTTTGGTTTTTAACCCGGCTGGTTATAAAAATAGGGGGGACCCTATGCGTTTTTTTTAAATAAATAAATAATTTAAAAAAACCGCATAGGGTCCCCCCTATTTTTATAACCAGCCGGGTTAAAAACCAAACGACAGCAGCCTGGTAACACCAGGGTGGTAAGAGCCATTGGTTTAGGCCCTCCCCAGCCTAAATCTTACCAGCCTGCTGCCGCCCGGTCCAGGAGCGCCAATTTTGACGCTCCGGGACCACTGGCACCCGGCTCTTCCCAGTACCCCTGGTGGCATTGGGTACTGGGGTAATAATGGGGGGTTAGTGTTAGCCATTTTATACCGGCTAACACTAGGCCCCCAACTTAGTAATGGATTCCGTCTATTAGACGACTTCCACTACTAAGTCTATAAAGTAAAGAAATAAAGACAACACACAAGTGAAAATTTTTTTTATTCAAATAAAAACACCCCCACACCCCTCATTGACCATTTTATTAAAAAAAAAAACAAAAAAAAAAAAAAACGCCGGTCATCGACGTAGTCCACGTAATCCGACGTAATCCACAGGATACCGATATCTGAAAAACAAAAAGGGAGAAACACACAAAAAACACACAAACAGGAGCACAACACCCATCATTGTGAGCGGTGTTGTGCTCCTTACAGTATGCAGCATCTTTACAGATCGCTGCTTACAGTCTGGCCCCAAGGGGTTAAGGGAGGATGTATTGCATCCCCCTTAACCCCTTGGGGGCCAGACTGATGTCAGACTGCACCCATCCCAGCAAGGAAGGGGTTAAGTGACCCCCCTTCCTTGCTGGGAGGGGTGCAGTGCTGGAGAGGGGGTGGGGAGAGCTCTATACTCACCCCGATGTTGCCTCTTCGCTGGTCCGCAGCACAATAAAGTCACTGTACTGCGGACCGTCTCTTTATATGTGCGCTCAGCCGATCAGCCAATCAGCTGAGCGCACATATAATTCTAAATGTTTCTTCTAATATTGCTATTGTGATAACATAATTAGAAGAAACATTTGATGTTTTCATTAAAATAAAGTGATGATTAGTACAGAATGCTCTATTGCCGGCAATATGAATTAACGGCTTACTGGAGCTTCCTGTACTAATTAATATTTAATTAATAAAACACATTTTCGTTGTAATAAAATCAATTTCGTTGTTCAATAATTTAATTTAAATGAATCCATTATTGTGCAATTAAATATACTGTCAAAAAATAAATATATATATATATATATATATATATATATATATAAATATACATTTATTTATATATATATTTATTTTAACAGTATATTTAATTGCAAAATGATGGAATCGTTTAAATTAAATTATTGAACAATGAAAGAGACTTTATTACAACGAAAATGTGTTTTATTAATTCAATATATTAACCATGAGGGGCATCGGCATACTGCAGAGGATCGCAAACCCCGGTAATAGCAATTCATGTAAACTGTTTCCCTGCTTTCCCAGAGGTGTTTGCATCACTTTCTTAAGATTTTATTTGTTATTTTTAGTTGAACCAGATATCCAAGTAAATGACCGTATGTTTTCAGCCGCATGTCTATTTTTTCCCACGGCCGTAGTTTCAGCCGCACATTTCCAGCCGCATAAAAAATACAGCCGCACACATACAGAGTGTGAACATAGCCCAAAGCAATATGCTTAAAAACTGGGGCACATATACTATTGAAAATGTATCGGAAATGTGAAGTAATTTAAACAAAAAAAGTTCTTGCACTACATTTAGAATGAGTTTAGAAAACTCTTTCCCAGCGCAAGAATTCAGCTATAAGATTCTCGAGCAGCGATCAACGATTTCTCGTTCGGTCGTTAATCGTTAACTGCATTTCAACCGAACGATTATCGTTTAGATTCGAGCGATTTAACGATAATCTGAACGATAATCATCCGGTGGAATAGGGCCCTAAGCCAACTATTGATTGGTCTAAATTTAGGGTCCGTCTACACAGAAAGATTATCTGATTGATTATCTTTCAAAGATTTGAAGCCAAAGCCATTTGAAAAGAGGAAAAATATTAGGCTTTCCTTTATGACCTGATCTCTGTTTATAATCTGTTTCTGGCTTTGGCTTTAAATTTTTGGCTGATAATCTGTCAGATAATTTTTCTGTGTAAATGGATCCTTAGACTGAACAATCTAAGATTGAGAAAGATTTATTAAACAACCTGATTAACTGCAATAAATATGATAAATGTTTAGAATTTTTTGTAGGAGTATGGTCCAAGGGTTTAAAAGCTAAAAGTAATGTCAGACTCAAATCAAAAGGCAAAGGGGTCAGATACACACCAAAATGCTAAGAAAGAAACTGCAGCCACTGCAACAAATCGACAAATACAGCATCGCTAAATGTAGACGGTCCTGGTGCTATGCCTGTTGCTGGAGTGCAGCTGCACATAGAAATTTTGGATTTTTTTTCTCATTCTATTAAAATTGAGTTTAACAATGAAGTCATTTTAAGGATGACCACATACAGCTATATAATAAAACAACTTTTTTCGATACACATCGTCAACATGTTTCACCATATATATAGTACTCAGGGTACTGCCCCGATATCCCTTACACAATACATATGATGAAACATGCTGAGGGGAATTGGTGACATTAAATTATTAGCAGTGTGTTCAGTATATTAGTTAAGTAAAAAACTCACCCTTTTGAATGCAATGGCGCTGCTACTCTATTCAGCTATAAAGGTAGCCATACACCATGATCATTCGGCCAACAGTTAACTCTCCTGTCCTCCCCATATATAGGAACAATTGGCACAGCCACGCTTTTCTTGGTTCTCTATAGGAAGGATTAAACCACATTCAGACTGCTCTGGTGTCTGCTTATGTCTCCTAGAACAAAGGGGCCCTGAAGTGATTTTCTGTCACACCCAACCCCTTATCTCCACTGAGCAGCAGGTTCGGCCAACAGAGGCATAAAGTGTATTGCTGGGGTAACCTCTGGACAGAAGTAAAAACCTTCCCCTTCTGGCATGGCACAATAAAGTGCATTTTTATTTGCCCTGCAAAAGGGGCCCTCTCATTTGTACTATCATGCTAGTGCAAAGGCTCTGCTCTTTCACTGACAAGCAAAGCTTTCTTTTGGCTCCCATACCAGCCATATACAAGCATGGTGTGAACTCTTTAATATAAGCTTGCATGAAAAATAAAACAGCTTGTTCTTCTGTAACATTGCACTTTATTATGGATGTAAAGCTGTAAATAAAACAGCAAGTTTATACCAAGGAACTCCCATGATGCTGTGAGCTTCCCTCTCTGGTTTACACTATGTAAGTTGATGTCATAACTCTTCACAGAATCGTATTAACTGCATGGAAAGCACTGCTCACTTTTATGATCTATACAATGAATAAGACATTTAATGATTTGACAACCCATTTAAATTACCACAAATGATATATTGAAAAAGATTAAGTGCGACCTCTGATCTCCACCAATAACAAAAATGATTTAGTGAACGTGATAAAATAACAAGATATTGCTTGCTTTTGCTTCCCCAGTGTTCTGTTTTGATGGATCCCTTGTCAAGATTTTCAAGCAGCGCTGCACATAGGGAAACATTTGGCTTTTGACAAGGCTTGCTTTATGGATTTCTATGAAATACAAACCACCACTTGTAACTAGAGATTATTTCCGCAACCAAGAAAGACTTTTACTACCATTGCCCACATCTATAGTGTCATGAGTCCATGGCCCTGGCAGCTATTCTTCTCCCCACATTTACTCTGGGCACACATGCTGATTCTGGACTCTCTACACATCATACAGGCCACCCCCACTCTCCTACCGCTGTGATCTCTAATACTATAAAGCATTCACACTGCCACCTGGACTCTTAAAGGGGTTATCAGCGCTACAAAAACATGGCCACTTTCCCCCTACCGTTGTCTCCAGTTTGGGTGGGGTTTTGAAACTTAGTTCCATTGAAGTAAATGGAGCTTAATTGCAAACTGCACCTGAACTGGAGACAACAGTAGGGGGAAAAGTGGCCATGTTTTTGAAGCGATGGATAACCCCTTTTAGTGGCCAGTGAACATTAAATTTCTTCTTCCCCTATCTCTTTCTATCCCCCCACCTTATTTAGGGATTCATCTCCTATCCCTTCCTGCATGAGCAATAAGGTGACTAGGTTTCTATTTAGTGTAAAGTAAGTTCACTGTTCTGAACACTGAGTTTCTGGCACTGCTTGTACCCAATATCTATTAGGGTGCACATTGTCCTGACACCCTTATTGATTTATCTTTAGGAGAGAACTTCACTTGCCCTGACATCAGGTCTGTCTGTCTATGCTATCTGTCAGCTGCGTTGGTAACAAGCTTTGGAATTGTGAGCTGTTCACATGTTGGGGGTGACAACCTGCCCAGTCAATCACTAGCCACGGCGCTGTTCTAAGTCAGAGATTGGCTAAGCAAACTGTCACCCCCCAGATGAGTCCATCTTTGAAGTGGAGAAATATAATTACTTTATCTTGTCTGAGATATATAACTAATAATATAGTTTATTCAGGGAACTGAAGTACTGAGCAACTGCTGAACCAGGAAGTAATGAACTAACAGGAGCGAGTAAGTCAGGTCAGCGCTCGCTTCCTCTCCTTTCCCCGCTATAACAAGCACCGTCAGCGAGCGGGTAAGTGCAGGGGGGATGCGGGGAGCCATAGGATGGGCAGCCCACATCCCACCAGGGATATCAGTGGTCAAAGCCGCCACTCCTGTTACAAGGCACTATGACAGTAGATTGTTGCTACCCTAGTCGTCAGTCTTTCAGCATGTTGAAAGATGTTGAAAAATAACAAATGTTTAAAAATGTTTAATGTTTAAAAATAAAAAGAGCTGACATAGTGCATGTCAGCTAATCATTTCCTTTTATTACATGAAACAATAATAGTTTGTAATGGCTAATAATATGCCAAATATGACTGATAATTACTATGCGTAATAGGGCCTTAGGACCCCTGAAATAAATGGAAATAAATTTCAGAGGTAAGCAGTGCAGTGCTAAACTATAAGGATCCTATTAGCCCTGCTACTGGCAAATTCTAATAAGGGTCAAGGATGGCAGACGTGGGGCCTTTATTAGGCCACTATGTGCCAAGAAAACACAATTGAGGAGGGGGCGCTGATGAGGTCACAGTGAGAATCCCAACCCTCTGTTTGACTGCTCAGAAGGGTTTAAGGTGTTATAAGGTAGGATAGCAGTAAGCTGTCGGCTATATTTTATAAATGACAATCACTGACTATAGCCGGGGCCCAGATAATGCGCTGGTAACAAAGAAACGTAGAAAAACATAGTGAGCAGTAAAAGAACCTCCTGGTCCATCTATTCTGCCTTTTAATTATATACAAGGAAAGACATATGCCTTTTACCAGGCATTTTAAACTCAGTTATTTTAGATTTATCAACCAAATTTGCTAGATGTTTGTTCCAAGCTTCTACTACTCTTTCAGTAAAGTAATATTTTCTCATGTTGCTCTTGATTAGAGATGAGCGAAGCAATTCATTTAGCTTTGTACAAAGCAGAAGCATCATGTTTTAAAGGGGTTATCCAAAGCTACAAAAACATGGCCACTTTTCCCCCTACTGTTGTCTCCAGTTCAGGTGCGGTTTGCCATTAAGCTCCATTTACTTCAATGGAACTGAGTTTCAAAACCCCACCCAAACTGGAGACAACAGTAGGGAGAAAGTGGCCATGTTTTTGTACAGCTGGATGACCCCTTTAAATCCTGCTGTCTAACAGCTCCATGGAGAACACAGAGTGGACAGATAGCTAATGCTAAAGCTTCGTACGAAAAATAACAAAGCCAGTTTCTCTACTCCTGATCTTTCCCCCCCACAAACCTCAGATTGTGCCCCTTGTTTTTGCATTCACTTTCCCATTAAAAGACTTTCCTGATATGTTTTACACCTAAGACTTTGTATTATTTTTGTAGCTTGTCCTTGAGCCCTTTCTATTTGTACCATACCTTTACAGCACTTCATTTTATGTACTAGCCGTCAGCACTACAACTGTATGCCACAGGGCAGAAGGGGGAAATACAATAAAAAAACAAAGCAACCCTTCTCCAAGTAATGTACTGTGCATCCAAACATTGCATCTTAGACTGAAAGCTTTGCTTTTCCCTTACCCTGGCATAAATCCTGTTTATATCTTCCTACAAGAATTCAATCTTGGTTTGCTTGCACTACTCACACTATTACACCAGTTCATTTTTCTTCAATCACAAAATATATGTCTCTGACATTTCAATTAATTTCCCAGTATCAGATTTCCAAACTCCCTGTTCATATCATATAATTCAAACAGTCCTCTATCTTATCTTCCATGGTGCTCGAGACACTGTCTTCTTATCTTGTGGTATAATCTAGTTTTATTGTACCCAATTTAATGGAAGTCCATGCTTGTTGACCCAACAAATAAAAAAAAAAAACAAGACACAAAAATAACATCCTATGAGAATGTGAAGAACTAACATATTCTACAGAACATATGCATGCAACATATACATATATACATATACAGATTAAAAAATATTTTTGACCAATCACAATGTTTATATCATATAATGTGATTAAGGTAGAAGTGTCCTGTCTAGCAGATGAGCTCTGTAATTTGTTCTAAGCTGCAGTGGCCATCTTGGGTGTGTGGTCCCAGATGCAATCTCACCTCACAGGTTTGTTTATGTTATTCTTTGGTTGCTAACTGGGTAATCTATTATGATATATATGCTCCCTATACCTGCTCACAATTAACCCCTTAGGGTTCAAACCCACTTGCCGGATCTGCAGCGAGTCTCCTTGCTGCGTTTTTGCAGCGAGACTCCCTGCAGATCCCAGCCCTATACTTTCATTAGCAGAGAAACTCGCAGCAGGGATGTAGATCCCTGCTGCGATTTTGCCTGCAGCTCTCCCCATTAACCCCCTAGCCGCCAGACATTATACATTACCGGGTCCCCGTTCCTGCTTGCTTCGGGGCTCCCGGTGTCTTCACGGCCCGCCCGGCCAATCAGTGATCGCCACTGATTGGCCGGGCGGAACAAGCCGGGAGCCGCCGAAGCAAGCAGGACCTGGTAATGTATATTCTGCCCGCCCCCCCCTGCAGCCCCGATCGCCCCCAGCCCCCGGCTGCATGATCGCCCCCCGGCCGCATGATCGCCCCCCGCACCCCCCGGCCACATGATGGCCCCCCGCACCCCCCGGCCGCACGATCGACCCCCGCAGCCCCCAGCCGCACGATCGACCCCCGCAGCCCCCGGCCGCACGATCGCCCCCCGCAGCCCCCGGCCGCACGATCGACCCCCGCAGCCCCCGGCCGCACGATCGCCACCTTCCCCCCCCAGCACTGATTGCTCCCCTGCAGCTCCGTATCGTGGGGCGGGGGGTGCGGTGCGATCGCGCAGCCCGGGGCTGCGGGGGGCGATCGTGCGGTCAGGGGGTGATCATGCGGCCGGGGGCTGGGGGCGATCGGGGCTGCAGGGGGGGCAGGCAGAATATACATTACCAGGTCCCCGCTCCTGCTTGCTTCGGCAGCTCCCGGGACGTTCCGCCCGGCCAATCAGTGCGCTGCCCCGCCGCAGCGCACTGATTGGCCGGGCGGGCCGTGAAGACACCGGGAGCCCTGAAGCAAGCAGGAGCGGGGACCCGGTAATGTATAATGCCCGGCGGCTAGGGGGTTAATGGGGAGGGCTGCAGACAAAATCGCAGCAGGGATGTACATCCCTGCTGCGAGTTTCTCTGCTAATGAAAGTATAGGGCTGGGATCTGCAGCGAGTCTCGCTGCAAAAACGCAGCATGGAGAGTCGCTGCAGATCCGGCAAGTGGGTTTGTACCCTTAAGGACAGAGCCTGAAATGGCCTTAATGACAGAGACAAATTTTATGAAAATGACCTGTGTCGCTTAAGTCATTAACCCTTAGGGGACACAGACAGTTTTCTTTTTTGCATTTTCGTTTTTCCCTCCTCGTGTATATAAGGCCATAGCGCCTGCATTTTTCCACCTAGAGACCCAAATGAGCCCTTATTTTTTGAGCAACTAATTGTACTTTGCTATGGCAGATGTAATTTTTGCCTAGAATGTTCCGGGAAACCAGAAAAAAATTATATGTGTGGTGAAATTGAAAAAAAAAATGTTTTTTTTTTATTTGGGGGGGGGTTGTTTTTACTATGTTCGCCCTGGGGTAAAACTGACTCGTTATATATGTTCCTTAAGTTGTTACGATTACAACGATATGTAACATGTATAACTTTTATTTGATTTGATGGCTTGTAAAAAATTAAAACCTTTTAAAGAAAATATATGTTCCTTAAAATCGCTCTATTCCCAGGCTTATAGCGTTTTTATCCTTTGGTCTATGGGTCTGTGTCAGGTGTCATTTTTTGCGCCATGATGTGATCTTTCTATCGGTACCTTGATTGCGCATATATGACTTTTTGATTGCTTTTTATTACAATTATTCTGGATTTGATGCCACCAAAAATGCGCAATTTTGCACTTTGGGATTTTCTTGCGCTGACGCCGTTTACCGTGTGAGATCAGGAATGTGATTAATTAATAGTTCGGGCGATTACGCACGCGGCGATAGCAAACATGTTTGTTTATTAATTTATTTATTTATTTTTATTTATAAAATGGGGAAAGGGGGGTGATTCAGACTTTTATTAGGGGAGGGGATTTTGTGTTATTAAAAATAGATTTTTCTTTTACTTTACACATATACTAGAAGCCCCCCTGGGGGACTTCTAGTATATGCACTCTGATCTCTCATAGAGATCCATGCAGTATAGTTATACTGCATGAATCCATGAGATCGGTGTTCTATTACTTTTGGCTGCTGCAGCCAAAAGTAATAGAATGCCGAGCCGGGATCAGCGCCATTACGGCGCAGACTCCGGCCCGGTATGGATGCAGGGATCGCCCCCCCGCAATCGCGCCGCAGGGGGGCGATCCCCCCACTAGACCACCAGGGATGTATAAAAGCAAGTATTTAGAAGCAGCTGTCAACTTTGACAGCTGCTTCTAAGTACTTAATTAGCGGGCACGGCGATCGGACCGTGCCCGCTAACAGCCGCGAGCCCGGGCTACATGCGGCACCCGGTATCGCGGCAGTTCAGAGGGGGGTCGCCGCGCGACCCCCCTCTGAACTCCCATAGCGGCACGAGGACGTTAAATAACGTCCTGGTGCAGCTATGGGTTAATAACTTCGGGATGCTTTTACCTATGCGGCTGATTCTGAGATTGTTTTCACGTGACATATTGTACTTTACATTTCTGGTAAATTGGAGTCGATATTTATAACGAATATTTATGAAAAAAACCCAAATAACGTGAAAAATTGTGAAAAAATTTATTTTTCCAACTTTGAAACTTTTTTGCTTATACAGAAAGTGGTTATACCACATAAATTATATATTAAATAGCATTAGCAACATGTCAACTTTATGTTGGCGGCATTTATTAAACTATCTTTCATTGTTTTTAGACAATAGAAAGCTTAAAACATAAGCAGCAAATTTTGAAATTTTCGGTAAAATTTCAAAATCAGATATTTTTAGGGACCTGTTCAGGTGGGGGCTAGGTTCACACTATGTAACTGTGCGGCTGTATTTTTTATGCGGCTGTAAATGTGCGGATGAAACTACGGCCGTGGGAAAAAATAGACATGCGGCTCAAAACATAAGGTCATTTACTTGGAAATCTGGTTCAACTAAAAATAACAAATAAAATCTTAAGAAAGTGATGCAAACACCTCTGGATGCATCTGGGAAAGCAGGGAAACAGTTTACATGAATTGCTATTACCGTGGTTTGCGATCCTCTACAGTAATGCCGATGTCTCTCATGGTTAATATATTAGAATAATAAAACACATTTTCGTTGTAATAAAGTCCCTTTCGTTGTTCAATAATTAAATTTAAACTAATTCATCATTTTGCAATTAAATATACTGTTAAAATAAATATATATATAAATAAATGTATATTTATATATATAATTTTTTTTGACAGTATATTTAATTGCACAATGATGGATTCGTTAGAATTAAATTATTGAATAACGAAACTGAATTTATTTCAACGAAAAAGGGGTTTTATTAATTAAATATTAATTAGTACAGGAAGCTCCATAAGCCGTTAATTCATATTGCCGGCAAAAGAGCTTTCTGTACTAATCATCACCTAACTTTAATGAAAACATCAAATGTTTCTTCTAATTATGTTATCACAATAGCATTATTAGAAGAAACATTTAGAATTATATGTGCGCTCAGCTGATTGGCTGATCGGCTGAGCGCACATATAATTAGCGGGTCCGCAGCACAGTGACTTCATTGTGCTGCGGACCAGCGAAGAGGACACATCGGGGTGAGTATAGAGCTCTCCCCACCCCCTCCCCAGCACTGCACCCCTCCCAGAAAGGAAGGGGGGTCACTTAACCCCTTCCTTGCTGGGATGGGTGCAGTCTGACATCAGTCTGGCCCCCAAGGGGTTAAGGGGGATGCAATACATCCTCCCTTAACCCCTTGGGGGCCAGACTGTAAGCAGCGATCTGTAAAGATGCTGCATACTGTAAGGAGCACAACACCGCTCACAATGATGGGTGTTGTGCTCCTGTTTGTGTGTTTTTTGTGTGTTTCTCCCTTTTTGTTTTTCAGATATCGGTATCCTGGGGATTACGTCGGATTCCGTGGACAACGTCGATGACCAGCGGTTTTTTGTTGTTTTTTTTTTTTATAAAATGGTCAATGAGGGGTGTGGGGGTGTTTTTATTTGAATAAAAAAAAATTTTAACTTGTGTCTTGTCTTTATTTCTTTACTTTATAGACTTAGTAGTGGAAGCCGTCTAATAGACGGAATCCATTACTAAGTTGGGGCCTAGTGTTAGCCGGTATAAAAAGGCTAACACTAACCCCCCATTATTACCCCAGTACCCAATGCCACCAGGGGTACTGGGAAGAGCCGGGTGCCAGTGGTCCCGGAGCGTCAAAATTGGCGCTCCTGGACCGGGCGGCAGCAGGCTGGTAAGATTTAGGCTGGGGAGGGCCTAAAACAATGGCTCTTCCCACCCTGGTGTTACCAGGCTGCTGTCGTTTGGTTTTTAACCCGGCTTAACCCGGCCGGTTATAAAAATATGCGGTTTTTTTTATTATTTATTTATTTTAAAAAAAAACCCGCATAGGGTCCCCCCTATTTTTATAACCAGCCGGGTTAAAAACCAAACGACAGCAGCCTAGTAACACCAGGGTGGGAAGAGCCATTGGTTTAGGCCCTCCCCAGCCTAAATCTTACCAGCCTGCTGCCGCCTGGTCCAGGAGCGCCAATTTTGACGCTCCGGGACCACTGGCACCCGGCTCTTCCCAGTACCCCTGGTGGCATTGGGTACTGGGGTAATAATGGGGGGTTAGTGTTAGCCATTTTATACCGGCTAACACTAGGCCCCAACTTAGTAATGGATTCCGTCTATTAGATGGCTTCCACTACTAAGTCTATAAAGTAAAGAAATAAAGAGAAGACACAAGTTAAAAAATTTTTTTATTCAAATAAAAACACCCCCACACCCCTCATTGACCATTTTATAAAAAAAAAAAAAAAAAACGCTGGTCATCGACGTAGTCCACGGAATCAGACGTAATCCACAGGATACCGATATCTGAAAAACAAAAAGGGATAAACACACAAAAAACACACAAACAGGAGCACAACACCCATCATTGTGAGCGGTGTTGTGCTCCTTACAGTATGCAGCATCTTTACAGATCGCTGCTTACAGTCTGGCCCCCAAGGGGTTAAGGGAGGATGTATTGCATCCCCCTTAACCCCTTGGGGGCCAGACTGATGTCAGACTGCACCCATCCCAGCAAGGAAGGGGTTAAGTGACCCCCCTTCCTTGCTGGGAGGGGTGCAGTGCTGGGGAGGGGGTGGGGAGAGCTCTATACTCACCCTGATGTGTCCTCTTCGCTGGTCCACAGCACAATGAAGTCACTGTGCTGCGGACCCGCTAATTATATGTGCGCTCAGCCGATCAGCCAATCAGCTGAGCGCACATATAATTCTAAATGTTTCTTCTAATAATGCTATTGTGATAACATAATTAGAAGAAACATTTGATGTTTTCATTAAAGTTAAGTGATGATTAGTACAGAAAGCTCTTTTGCCGGCAATATGAATTAACGGCTTATGGAGCTTCCTGTACTAATTAATATTTAATTAATAAAACACATTTTCGTTGAAATAAATTCAGTTTCGTTATTCAATAATTTAATTCTAACGAATCCATCATTGTGCAATTAAATATACTGTCAAAAAATAAAAAAATATATAAATATACATTTATTTATATATATATTTATTTTAACAGTATATTTAATTGCAAAATGATGGATTCGTTAGAATTAAATTATTGAACAACGAAAGGGACTTTATTACAAAGAAAATGTGTTTTATTAATTTAATATATTAACTATTAGAGGCATCGGCATTCGGCATCATTGCCGGCTATTTTTGAAGTACTCCGTACGGACCGCGGCCGGGTTTCCGGCCGCAAACAATGGTCTTGTTAATTTTTTACGGGTCCGTTTACGATAGGGCCGTAGATTCATACATAGTGTGCACTGTGCAGCCGTATATCGTATACTTTCCAGCGTACGCATGAACCACCAAAAATACTGCCGCACAATTACAGCCGCAAATACAGCCACACACTTACATAGTCTGAACCTGGCCCTTAGCTGTAATCCAGCCTCCAAAAACCAAATGGTGCTCCTTCCCTTTGGAGGCTTACCCTGCACCCGCATGGCGCTTTATGTCCACATATGGGGTATTTTCGTGCTCAGGGGAAATTGCTCTACACATTTTGTGTTTTTTTTCTTTTAATCCCTTGTGAAAATGAAAAAATCAAGACAAGATCAATGATTTAGTGTAAAAATTAAGCATTTTTTACTCTAAATGTTGGTCTAGCCTTGATTTTTCCGAATTTCCACAAGAGGTTAAAAAAGAAATTGAACACAAAACGTGTAGAGTAATTTCCCCTGAGTATGAAAATACTCCACATGTGGATATTATGTGCCATATGGGCACAGGGCAAGCCACCAAAGAGAGGCTGGAATGGAGGATGGAGGCCATGTCGCAATTACAAAGCTCCTGTGCTGGCAGAACAGTAGAAACCCCCCACAAATGACCCCATTATGGAAACTACACCCCATAAGGAATCTAACAAGGGGGGCAGTGAGCATATGGACCCCACTAGTGACGGCCAAATTTGTCGAACATGTGCCAGGAAAATAAAAAATACAATTTTTTTCATTTTCACGTCCCAAATGTGGCCGTCACCAGGGGGCCATATCCCTGCTGCCCCCTTGTTAGATTCTTTATGGGGTGTAATTTCCAGAATGGGGTCACTTGTGGGGGGTTTCTATTGTCCTGGCCGCACAGAGGCTTTGTAATTGCATCATGGCATCCTCTAATGGGAATGGCGGCCATACCTATTTAGCTGGGGAAAAGGGACAATTCTAATTTATTTGGGGGTATTAGGCCAATTATTAGTTTATAAGATTAAAAATGACAGGTGTTCTTAAAATTCAACCTGTGTTGATCCAGAGGAAGGCAAAAAACCCTCGTGAGATAGACAACAGTAGCCTCATCACTGGGAAAAAATTCCTTCCCGACTCCATAATGGCGATCAGAATAATCCCTGGATCAACGTGACCCCTGAAATAGGAATAAGGGACGGAATTTAGACAATGTAGAACCCCAGTGACGTGTGGTACGCCTTGAAGTGATCCAGTATGCAGAGGCCGGGGGGATCAGGACAGGTGTCACACTGGAAAATGGTGTCCTTCCTGATCCCCCTGTTACGCCACACTCTGCACTTCTTCTGGGGTCTCCTATTTTCCAGTGGGGGGGGCGTCACCTGGAAAATGTTTTCCTGGTGCGATACGGGGTCCTTCATATCTAGAAGCGCTGGGTCCGCACCATGGCTGATAAATATTAGGGCTTTATTACTGCCTGATATTTTCGGATCGTGCCGCAAGCTATAGTAGCTCGGGCAGCGAGGGACCAGAAGAGGGGGGTGCTGGTATAAAAGTTATCCCCGTACAGGTGGTAACCTTTATCCAGCAGTGGGAAGATCAGTTCCCGAACGATCTTCCCACTAACTCCGAGGATGGGAGGGGGGGGGGGGGTATGCAGGATTCGGGTGTCCCTTCCTTTATACACTCTGAGGGTACGTGCACACTGCGGAATCGCGACAGATATCCCTTCACGCATTCCGCAGCTGGCACCCACCGGCAGACTGATGCAGGCGTGTGTCTCCGTCCGTGTCATAGACTCCATTCTATGCACGGGCGGATTCCGCTCTCTGACCAACGTATATATTCTTTGGATGGACGATGGAATCCGCCCGTGCATAGAATAGAGTCTATGACACGGGTGAAGACGCGCTCCCACATCAGTCCGCCGGCAGGTGCCAGCTGCGGAATGCACAAAGGGTTATCCTTCGCCATTCCGCAGTGTGCACGTACCCTAAATCTGTAAGTGTACCCTGAGGTATTCTCAGAGTTTGGGGAATTTCACGCCATACCGTCATCTCTTATTGGGACGGTACTGGCGGAAAAGACGTGTCTGGGGGGCTAGTATATGGGGTATGTGAATGTGTTCTGGTGTAGTGTAAAACTTTATTTTGTGTAGTGTGGTGTAATGTAGTGTTTTTTTACGGTTTTTTTGACAGTAAGAAAAAATATACCTACACCAAGAAAGGAGCTGCTTATGTGCGGCACTTATCAGCAGACAGTGGCGGTAGGATATAGGGGGGAAAAAACGCCCCTACGCCAAAAAGGAGGAGTTGCTGATCAGCGGCGCACTTACGTATGATGCTGATGAGCACTCAGCAGCGTTAGGGCAAATAAAAAGAAAAAAAAAAAATACTTTTTACCCCAAAGCAAATGATCAGTGTATAATATACACTGATCAGCCGCTAGGGGGCAGTAGAATGGAGCTGGCGGAAATGGCCGAAGATGGGGGCGAGGGAAAAGCCCGAAGAGCCGAAGATTCCCGACGAAGACCGAACGAACCCGGAAGTGGCGGCGAGGAGAAGGGGACGCGTGGGACCGCAGATCTTCGTTCCGGAGGCCAGGATCAGGTGAGTATGGTACACCTGCACCACACACACCTGTTCTGCACCCCTAAGCTACCTAGCTGAGGGGTGCAGAACTCGTCCGGAACCTTTTTAACTGTTAGATCGCCGTGATGGGCCAGCCGGTACTGGCCGGCCTATCACGGCGATCGTGGGGGTGGCACCGGCGCCATCTTTGTTGGGGACACTAATGGCGATTGGTGCTGTCCTGGACAGCACCAATCGCCATTGCTTTCCGGGTCACCGATGACCCAGAAAGCTGTATTCAGCTGCTATCGGCTGATCTGTATTGATCAGCCAATAGCAGCGATCGTCGGCACGGGGGGGGGGGGGTTAATCACCCCCCGTGCCGACGAGCAGAAATGGCCTGCTATACATTATAGCAGGCCATCTTCCCCGACCGCTGTGTGTGAACATCGGGCGTAAATTTATGCCCAATGTCGTTAAGGGGTTAAGGGCCCTATTACACGGAACAATAATCGGCCGAATCGGCCCTATCCGGCCAATTATCGCTCCATGTAATAAACACAACACACATCTTCTAATCAGGGGCGTAGCTAGGGGTTCAGCCTAGGGGGGGCGAGCAAGTCTGTGTGGGCCCCCAACTGATTATGTTTCCCATAGGGCACCTCATCAGACAACACTGCTTTCCAAATAATAAAAGGAATATTATGCTCCATTACTCATAGTGAATAAGGACTGAGAGAAGGAAAAAGCCTTCCATACAGAACCACATATTAAAGGGGTTATGCAAGATTAGAAAATCATAGCTGCTTTGTTTCAGAAACAGCACGACCTTTGTGCTCAGTCTGTGTGCGGTATTGCAGCTCAATTCTACTGAAGAGAATTGAAATACCACATACAATCTAAGAGCAAGTATGGTGCTGGTTTTGTAAAACCAACTATGTATTTTTTAATCCTGAAAAACCCCTTTAACCTGGCTATCTCTGCCTACATATAATGTTGGTGTAGGTAATAAACTTTTAGTCCTTACAAGATATCAGCTAGTTGTGTTCCCATGTTAGGATTGTACATGTGTTTGCAATACAAGATAAGTCATGAGCTGCTAGATATCCATTTCCTACTGGATCTATCTACCTTATAGCTCTTTATTATCATCTCTATATCTTTATCTGTCTGTCTATCTATGTGAGAATTGTGCTGTAGCTGATGGCCTAGCATGGGGCACATACACTAGCTACAGGCTACAGCGAATGTTATTATTTATAGTTAAAAGGGTACTCCAGCGGGGGGGGGGGCACTTTTTAGCTGGGACCAGGGAGGAGGTGGCCGAGGGAAAAGACGTCCACTCACCTCCCCGGTTCCAGCGGCGGGTCCCGCATCCCAGCAAAAAAGTGCCCCCCCCCCCCCCGCTGGGGTACCCCTTTAATACCACTATACTGTAACTGAATAATATCCACTATATAATGAGCAAAATTCTCCCTAAGCAGTGACAGTATAGAGGTAGACCCGGCTGTCTTACAGGTTCTGCTTATTATAGTGCATCTACGTCCAGTGACTCACAGGGGAAATCTTCTCTACGTAAATTGCAGGTGCTGTTTTTGATATTTAAAGTTGCTCGCTTTTCCTTTTCTTCTCAATCTGGCCCAGGCCATCATGAAGACTTCTCCAACCATGACTTTTTTCCACAGGATCTGCTCGAGAAACATTTAAGGCTCCCAGCTCCAGCATCATCCTCATCTCTATACATACACCCCTGTAGTGTAGCCCCCTCTATGCTGTGTAGTATACACCCCTCTGTAGTATAGCCCCCTTTGTGCAGTTCACCCCACCCCCATTCCCCCTTCATACTGAGCATAACATACTGGAAAGCTGGAGGACCACACTATAATGAGTATAAGATACCAGAAAGCTGGAGGACCACACTATACTGAGTATATGATACTGGAAAGCTGGAGGACCACACTAAACTGAGTATAAGATACCAGAAAGCTGGAGGACCACACTATACTGAGTATATGATACTGGAAAGCTGGAAGACCACACTAAACTGAGTATAAGATACTGGAAAGCTGGAGGACCACACTATACTGAGTATATGATACCGGAAAGCTGGAGGACCACACTATACTGAGTATAAGATACTGGAAAGCTGGAGGACCACACTATACTGAGTATATGATACTGGAAAGTTGGAGGACCACACTATACTGAGTATAAGATACTGGAAAGCTGGAGGACCACACTATACTGAGTATATGATACTGGAAAGCTGGAGGACCACACTATACTGAGTATAAGATACTGGAACGCTGGAGGACCACACTATACTGAGTATATAATACTGGAAAGCTGGAGGACCACACTATACTGAGTATAAGATACCAGAAAGCTGGAGGACCACACTATACTGAGTATATGATACCTGAAAGCTGGAGGACCACACTATACTGAGTATAAGATACTGGAAAGCTGGAGGACCACACTATACTGAGTATATGATACTGGAAAGCTGGAGGACCACACTATACTGAGTATATAATACTGGAAAGCTGGAGAACAACACTATACTGAGTATATGATACTGGAAAGCTGGAGGACCACACTATACTGAGTATATGATACTGGAAAGCTGGAGGACCACACTATACTGAGTATATGATACTGGAAAGCTGGAGGACCACACTATACTGAGTATAAGATACTGGAACGCTGGAGGACCACACTATACTGAGTATATGATACTGGAAAGCTGGAGGACCACACTATACTGAGTTTAAGATACTGGAAAGCTGGAGAACCACACTATACTGAGTATATGATACTGGAACGCTGGAGGACCACACTATACTGAGTATAATATACTGGAACGCTGGAGGACCACACTATACTGAGTATATGTGTCGGCAAAAAAGTACTGCAACTATATATGCTGCATATGCTTTGCAACTATGGATACTGCAGCCCCCGCCCCTATAGCCCCCCCCCCTGACCAGTATGTGCCCCCTCTGTGCTGTGCAAGATCCCCCTCTCCTCTGTGCAGTGCCCCCATAGTAAGTTACAAAATAAAAAACTCCTACTCACCTCTCATCTGCTCCTCATCTGGGTCTTCTCCTGGCCGGTCCTAAGCCTGCCCTCTTCTAGCTTCCAGTGCAGGCAGACTGATATGCAGAGGCTGCCTGCACAGGAAGGATGGGTCTCTGTCCCAGCGTGCCGTCCTTTACCTGTGCGTACGTCTTAAAGGAGTACACACAGCTAAAGGTCACTTCAGTTCATGGATCGGAATCTCAAATTCTAGATTCCCAGGCAGGTTCCCCCTAAGCTCAGGGCCCAGTCACCACGAATGGTGGCAGCTGCAGTCCCAAACAGCCACTAGTGGACTGGTCCGGGAGGCAAATATCACCCTGCCACCCAGACCAACCCACCTCTGTCAGTGGGCCCCCAGCCTTGGTGGGCCCAGGAGCGGCCGCCCCCTTTGCCCCTCCCTAATTTCGCTACTGCTGCTAATCCTTGAAATGATAAACACTACAGAGGAAGTGGTCGACAATATGTACAGGTCAGGGACATGGTTATTCATATTGCATAGTCATAATTTAACTCTTGGGCATGTCATATGGACATTCTGTTTTCTTATTGATATTTTACGTGACACTTTTTTTAATGTACAAAAATAACTCCTGACAAAAGGAGCATATGTGACACGAGCAGATGCTTCACCAACACCTCTGGTCACTGCAGCATCTGTCTTTCCTCAAAAACCTGATGTACTGGAGTTTATAATCATTCCTTTCAATTAGATACAAAAGATAGGGTCTTAACACAGATATAACCACTAGATATATCCCCAGTAAAACATAGTCTTTATCTTTGTCTGCATTAATATACTGAAAATTATTATTGCACATATGTCTTACACTGAGTAAGCTACTCTAAGTTAGTTTTACTCTAAGGGCTGTAGTTTATATACAGTGGTACCTCGGATTAGGAGCATAATTCATTCTGGAAGCATGCTTGTAATTCAAATCACTTGTATAGCAAAGCAAGAAAAGGGGGCAGCGAAGAGGGATAACAGTTACTGTATGTTTGGTTACCACCTCCATGTATATTCAGAAAGGGCTGTATTAACAGCTGCTGCTGCCCTAGGCACTGAATCTGAAGACGCCCCATCTTGGGGAGCGTGGTTTCAGAATCTCGTATTTCATGGTTTTTAACTACTTGAAACAGACAAATTTCCACATTTTTATGGTATTAAAAGCGGCATATCTACAAAAAATACCTAAAGTCTATGATTTTACAACCACTGTTAGAGGATTTTTGAGCATGCGTAAATGACATCATAAAATTTCAGGATTGCTACTAGAGATACTAAGCTCATTTGCAATGTATTTTTGCAACAACATCAATTACATACATTATGGAATGAAACCCCATACTACACACAGTAAAGTTAATGAAATGTAAACCTTTTCAAACTAGACCAATATATTCATGCTTAATGTAATTTAATATATACAGCCTTTCTTCATGAAAGTGTACAGTAGCTGTATAACATGGGGTCTGTCTATTGTCAAGCAGGTCTGGTTTGCTATGGGTAATTTCTTTTTAAAAATCTGCAATTGGCAGAAAAGTCCGCATGATAAGAGTAAACAAAATCGAGCACAGCTTGGAACTGATGCAAATCCTTCAAAAAATCAATAGTATGTTATATATGAATAATCACTATCGAGCCATGTTCCGACAGCGTAAGACACTAGTTATCCGGCCGGTGTCAGAGAAGATCATCCAGGCCGGTACTGCAGTACCGGCCAGATGATCTTCACTGCTACTCGCATCCGAATTCCCCGCTGCACACAGCCGCACCCTCCATTGTGTGCACTGACAGATTTTCTGCAGCCGCTATTCAGTGAATATCAGCCGCAGAAAACTGACATGTCAGTTTCTTGTGGCATCGCTAGTGATCCCGGCAGGAGTGTATGCACTCCGGCCGGGATTCCTTAGAAGGCAGCACTACATAAGTTCCGTAGTAATAATTACGATTATAACGAAACTTACGCAGTGTAAACATAGCCTAAAGCAGTACAGGATACAGTAGATTCTGTTGTTCTATATGTCACTATATTACAGTATAAACTACTATAGACGCATTTGTACAATAAGACTATGCCACTGCATATCACTACAGGACTGTACACATAACTATAGTGGTCTTTATATATATTACAGCAGTATTTACACCTGGGGGCTAGGTTCACACTATGTAACTGTGCGGCTGTATTTTTTATGCGGCTGTAAATGTGCGGATGAAACTACGGCCGTGGGAAAAAATAGACATGCGGCTCAAAACATACGGTCATTTACTTGGAAATCTGGTTCAACTAAAAATAACAAATAAAATCTTAAGAAAGTGATGCAAACACCTCTGGATGCATCTGGGAAAGCAGGGAACACAGTTTACATGAATTGCTATTACCGGGGTTTGCGATCCTCTGCACTAATGCCGATGTCTCTCATGGTTAATCTATTAAAATAATAAAACACATTTTCGTTGTAATAAAGTCCCTTTCGTTGTTCAATAATTCGCTGCGGACCAACGAAGAGACAACATTGGGGTGAGTATAGAGCTCTCCCCACCCCCTCCCCAGCACTGCACCCCTCCCAGCAAGGAGGGGGGGGTCAGTTAACCCCTTCCTTGCTGGGATGGGTGCAGTCTGACATCAGTCTGGCCCCCAAGGGGTTAAGGGGGATGCAATACATCCTCCCTTAACCCCTTGGGGGCCAGACTGTAAGCAGCGATCTGTAAAGATGCTGCATACTGTAAGGTGCACAACACCGCTCACAATGATGGGTGTTGTGCTCCTGTTTGTGTGTTTTTTGTGTGTTTCTCCCTTTTTGTTTTTCAGATATCGGTATCCTGGGGATTACGTCGGATTCCGTGGACTACGTCGATGACCAGCATTTTTTTAATTTTTTTTTTTTTGAATAAAATGGTCAATGAGGGTTGTGGGGGGGTTTTTATTTGAATAAAAAAAATTTTTAACTTGTGTCTTGTCTTTATTTCTTTACTTTATAGACTTAGTAGTAGAAGCCGTCTAATAGACGGAATCCATTACTAAGTTGGGGCCTAGTGTTAGCCGGTATAAAATGGCTAACACTAACCCCCCATTATTACCCCAGTACCCAATGCCACCAGGGGTACTGGGAAGAGCCGGGTGCCAGTGGTCCCGGAGCGTCAAAATTGGCGCTCCTGGACCGGGCGGCAGCAGGCTGGTAAGATTTAGGCTGGGGAGGGCCTAAACCAATGGCTCTTCCCACCCTGGTGTTACCAGGCTGCTGTCGTTTGGTTTTTAACCCGGCTGGTTATAAAAATAGGGGGGACCCTATGCGTTTTTTTTAAATAAATAAATAATAATAAAAAAAAGGATTGTATATGTAACTAAAATTACATATACAGGCAGGACTGTATTTACAACTGCTGATGCCCTAGGCACTAAACCTGAAGATGCCCCATCTTTACTCACCAATTAGCATCATGCTTGGTAAATTGGTAGGTAATAGCTCCAGGTGTCACATTTAACACCATCACACAGACCTGACCAATACCCCCATACTGTGCCTGGATAACACCGCCATACTAGACCTGATCAATACCGCCATACTGTAAATGGATAACACCGCCATACCAGACCTGACCAATACCAATTACAGAGAGGAATTAGACAAATTTAAACAGCTACAGCCTCATTGGATCAGTCATAAAGCATGTGAGGTTGTGCAGCCAATAAATCCTCCAACAAATTGCCTTGAAAGCAGTCATTAAATGAAAGCAGTCATTAAAGAAAATCCTTATGTACCAAGATTGGTTCAATTTCAATTGCAGGCTCCCCATCTACCAGTACAATGCCTCATTTGGGCCACCTTCACATATGCGTGTCAGTTTTTACTGTCAAGAGTAATCCGTATTTTCCTTCAGGAAACCATCAGGAACAAGATACTGGGAAAACTGCATGCCGAGAACAAGATACTGGGAAAACTGGGTGAACTCCATAATACTGAGAACAATATACTGAGAAAGCTGGATGACCACATCATGCTGAGAATAAGACAGTGGGGTCTGGGGGGCTTAAGACATCAAAGCAGATGAGGGGGGCTGGGTGGAGAGCCAGGCAGCACCACTGAGATCCGCAGGGGGTTCAGGCTTTAGTGCTGCTGAGTGGGGAGGTGAACAGGGACGGGAGAAGCAGCGATGAGGTCCCGGAGGTGGTGCAGGTGGCTTCAGTGCTGCTGGGGGCAGTTATCACGGCGGGCAGCGGCAGCAGGGAGGTATGCTTTGGCAGTCTCAACCAATCTAGAATTCTGGACACTCTCCTGACGTGCATCAGGAAAGCGTCAGATATTCCGGCACTCCCATAGAGTTTTATGGGGGCATTGTGCCAGAATTCCAGAGGAAAATAGGCCATCATCTAGAAAATCCTGACCTATTCTCCAGAATGGACACCCTTCAGGAAAAATCCAAAAGGGTCTCTGTCACTAATGTACCTCTATTGGTTTAGAAGTCTGTCCAGCGGATTTTCCGGATGTGAAGAGGGGGGCCTTAGTTATACATTCATTCTCCTACTGTAAAGGTTTTATTCTAATTCATATTCAAATGATAATCTATTGGTGTAAACACGGTAATGATCAAATGATGAATGAAAAATTTTTTGCATGTCATTGATTGCATCTTTTAAGAGTCCTATTAGAAGGGAGAATTATCATGCCAAAAAATCTTTGTGTGATTACGGGCAACAAACTAATGACTAACAAGAAGTCATTTGTGTTGATCTTTTTAGTTGACCATAAAATCGTTGTTAATCGTTCATAAATCTTTTGGTGTACGTACATGTCGTTTACTGGGATCAGCGGGAGTATACTTTATAAAAAGCCAGGGTATGACGACCGCAATAACGATCATAAATGTCGAAAATCGTTCTGTGTGTTATGAGGAAAGGTTTCAGGCCTTTGTCAAAAGCGTTCTTTTGTGATCATTTATCGGTAATCAGAGTAAACGGAAAACCACTTTGCCTAAAGGGATCCTCAGATGACCTCAAATACGATTGTATTAAGAACTTCCTAGCAACTTATGTTTTTGTCTGAATGCCTATCATTTAAAAGGAAAATTATCAATTGTCAGTCACTTGATGAGCGCTTCAGCAATTTATATGTACATGTAAAAGATTCCTATTTCTGTCTCTGGGCTTTATCCTGTTCACATGTTTTGTCTACTTAATTGTTTTTTATTTTAAATAAGAACAAATATGCACTCATGTACATCAACACTTTAGGGTTCTGTAGAATGAACTTGATGGAATCTTGTTTTTTTTCAACCTTATTAACTATGTTACTACATAACAAGTAAAGAACAAGTATGTACTGTCTATGTACTTATTTAGGCTATGTTCACACAACGTGTATTTTCGCAAAAGTACGGCCGTTGTTGCTATCGGCAACAACGGCCCTACTTTGTACAAAAACATACAGTACGTTGCCTTGCCTTCTATGGGATCACAGTTTTTTGCGGCTGCCCGCTCCATAGTGTGCTGTGGGGAGTTCTGATGTGGGCTCGTGCTGATGCACCTGCATCAGAACTCTGCGGCCAAAAGATCTTCAGTACTGGCCGGGATGATCTTTTCAGAAACTGGCCGCTCCGTAACCCGGCCGGTCTCTTACGCAATGTGAACATGGGCTTACAGCTAATAGACAGTAATCAAAATGCCAAACTTTTGTATATGAGTTTTACACCAGGAGGGGGCATGGTTTCAGATGAGCTACCTTTTTCGGCTAATTTTTTTATATTTTGCACAAAAAATTGCTCAGCAGCACTCCACTGCTACCCTAGAAGAGTTTTTTCTTTTTAGCCAAGTTGCAAAAATTGTGCAAAACAAATTCCACAACAATTATCAAGGCACTTAAACCTAATCATAATGCTTTGCACAACAACTGTAAAACGTACCACCTGCTGGGAAAAAAAATTGCACAGATCATACTTTCCCCCTTAATGTTTTGTTCCTTGTTCAAAATTTGTATTTCCCTAAATAGGCCATTGGGGTTATACTACCCACTCTTGTCCATGCAGCTTCCCCTGCCCACAGCTGATTGCAGAGCGGTCACTAATGGGCCGGTGCCGCCGCTGTATTTCATCTCCCCCCACCGTGAATCCACGGTGGGGGGAGATGAAATAAGTAAAAATCAGACCCCAGATCAGCCCCCTAGTGCCCCAGTCACTAACCCCCCCTCCCGCGGCGGCCATCGGATCCAAGATGGCCGCCGCGATCACTGTGAACAGACTAATGTCTGTTCACAGTGATCAAAAAAGAAAAATGAATGAAAGCCCCATGCTCTCCGCCACCGGAGGTAGCGGAGAGCATGGGGCAGTCATCGGGACCCCCCCTGTGGGGTCCCGGTACAAGCGATCAGCGGTATATACTATATACTGCTGATCGCTTGTGCCATGTGCTCCAGGCACTTTTTATCCCCTGTCACCATGAATGATTGATGACAGGGGATAAAAAGTGATGTCCCCCCACCCCCCAAGTCGCCCCCCACCCCCCCTGTCACCCCCGTCCCCCAGTCACCCCCCCTTCCCCATATACTCACCTGATCCACGGAGCTCATTCCTCTTCGGTGTCCTGGCTGGTTATGAAGTGCGCATGCGCTCCACAACCAGCCAAGCTCTGAAAATTTAAAGTGACAGAGACCAATTTGGTCTCTGTCACTGAACTATGATTACTGTGATAGAAAATATCACAGTAATCATAGTAATACAGTGAAAATGAATGTATAAAGTACAAAAAGTGACAAACATACAAAAAAAAAAACACACACACTTTTTATTATAGTAATAATTACAGTTTACTCCCAAATTACCCCTAACCCCCCCCCCCCCAGATTACCCGTAACCACCGCAGGTTGCCCGTCACCACCGCACGTTGCCCGTAACCACCCCAGGTTGTCCGTAATCACGTCAGATTGCACGTAACCCCCCAGATTACCCGTAACTACCGCAAGTTGCCCATAACCACCGCACGTTGCCCGTAACCACCACACGTTGCCAGTGACCCCCTCCAGATTGTCCGTAATCACCCCAGATTGCCTGTAACCACCCCAAATTACATGTAACCACCCCAGATTAGCTATAAGCACTTCACTCTATCCGTAACAATTCTAGATTGTCTGTAACCCCTCCAGGTTGCCCCTAACCACCCCAGGTTGGGCATAACCACCGCAGGTTGGGCATAACCACCCCAGATTGCCCGTAATCATGCCAGATTACATGTAACCCCCCAGATTGCACGCAACCACCGCAGGTTGCCTCTGACCACCGCACCTTGCCTCTGACCACCGCACGTCGCCTCTGACCACCGCACGTCGCCTATGACCACCGCACATCGCCTATGACCACCGCACCTTGCATCTGACCACCGCACCTTGCCTCTGAACACTGCACCTTGCCTCTAACCACCCCAAATTGCCAGTGACCCCCTCCAGATTGCCCGTAACCACGCCAGATTACAGGTACCCACCTCAGATTACCTATTAGCACTTCAGTTTATCCGTAACCACAGCAGGTTGCCTGTAACCACCCCAGATTGTCCGCAACCACCCCAGGTTGTCCATAACCACAGCAGGTTGCCTGTAACCATACCAGATTGTCTATAACCACAGCAGGTTGCCTGTAACCACAGCAGGTTGCCTGTGACCACCCCATGTTGACCGTATCCACCCCAGATTATCCGTAACCACCCCAGATTACCCGAAACCACCCCAGACTGCCCGTAACCACCCCAGACTGCCCGTAACCACCCCAGACTGCCCGTAACCACCTCAGACTGCCCGTAACCACCCCAGACTGTCCGTAACCACCCCACATTACCTGTAATCTAATTTTTTTATAGTATTTTAGTAACTGCGCTATTCTAATAACTGTTACTAGCTGCGGTTTTGCTCCAGCAAATTGGCGCTCCTTCCCTTCTGAGCCCTGCTGTGTGCCCATACAGTGGTTTATGCCCACATATGGGGTACCGTTGTACTCAGGAGAACCTGAGATCCTGTTCCTTGTGAAATTTAGAAATTTCAAACTAAACCAACATATTATTGGAAAAATTCAAGTTTTTCATTTTTACTGGCCAATTTTGAATACTTTCCTCTAATACCTGTGGGGTCAAAATGCTCATCCTACCCCAAGATGAATTCTTTGAGGGGTGTACTTTCCGAAATGGGGTGACTTTTGGGGGGATTCTATTCTGTAGACACTACAGGGGCACTACAAATGCACCTGGTGCTCAGAAACTTCTTCAGAAAAATCTGCAGAGAAAATGCTAATTGGCGCTCCTTCCCTTCTGAGCCCGGCTGTGTGCCCATACAGTGGTTTATGCCCACATATGGGGTACCGTTCTACTCAGGAGACCCTGCGTTACAGATTTTGGGGTGAATTTTCTCTCCTGTTCCTCGTGAAATTGAGAAATTTCCAACTAAAGGACCTGTGGGGTCAAAATGCTCACCACACACCAAGATGAATTCTTTGAGGGGTTCACTTTCCAAAATGGGGTGACTTATGGCGAGATTTTACTCCGCTGGCACTCCAGGGGCTCTGCAAACAGACCTGGCGCTCAGAAACTTCTTCAGCAAAATCTGCATTGAAAAAGCTAATTGGCGCTCCTTCCCTTCTGAGCCCCGCTGTGTGCCCATGCAGTGGTTTATGCTCACATATGAGGTACCGTTGTACTCATGAGAACCTGCGTTACAAATTTTGGGGTACTTTTTTTCTCTTGTTCCTCGTGAAATTGAAAAATTTCAAACTAAAGGAACATATTATTGGAAAAAATTTGAGTTTTTCATTTTTACTGTCTAATTTTGAATACTTTCCTCTAACACCTGTGGGGTCAAATTGCTCATCCTACCACAAGATGAATTCTTTGAGGGGTGTACTTTCCAAAATGGGGTGACTTATGGGTTTTTTTCTCTCTGCTGACACTACAGGGGCACTGCAAATGCACCTGGCGCTCGGAAACTTCTTCAGCAAAATCTGCAATGGAAAAGCTAATTGGCGCTCCTTCCCTTCTGAGCCCCGCTGTGTGCCCATGCAGTGGTTTACGCCCACATATGGGGTACCGTAGTACTCAAGAGAACATGTGTTACAAATTTTGGGGTGCTTTTTCTCTCATGTTCCTTTTGAAAATGAGAAACTTTCATCTAAATGTATATATTATTGGAAAATTTTAATTTTTCATTTTTTACAGCCTAATGGTGAATACTTTCCTCCAGCCCCTGTAGGGTTAAAATGCTCATTATACCTCTAGATTAATTCTTTAAGGTGTCTAGTTTCCAAAATGGGGTCACTTATGGGGGTTTCCAGTATACAAACCTCCTAAATCAACTTAAAATAAGAACTGGTCCCTAAAAAAAATCAGTTTTGGAAACTTTCACGAAAATGTGGTAATTTGCTGATACATTTCTAACCCCCGTAACACCCTAAAAAAGTAAAATATGTTTATGAAAGCCAGAATAAAGAGGACATATTGGTAATGTGACTTAGTAACTAATTTATGTAATACAACTTTCTTTTTTTAGAAGCAGAGAATTTCAAAGTTCATAAAATGCTAATTTTTTCAATTTTTCATGATATTTTGATGTTTTTCACAAAAAACACACAAAGTAGTGACCAAATTTTGCCACTAATATAAAGTGCCATATGTGACGAAAAAACTATCTCAGAATCGCTAGCATACGTTAAAGCATCACTGAGCTATAAGCGCATAAAGTGAGACAGGTCAGATTTTGAAAAATGAGCCTGGTCTTTTAGGTGCAAATAGGCTTGGTCTTGAAGGGGTTAAAGGGGTATTCTGGGAAAAATTAACTTTTCCCCTATCCACAGGAAAGTAGGAGATCGCGGGGGTCTGACCCCTGTTATGAATAGATCCTAGTGTCGGCTAGTGACACGCAGTCCTATTCATTCCTTTGGAGCGTCTGAAAGAGCTGAGTACGCCGGAAAAGTGCAGTACTTGGCTCTTTCCGATGCTCCATAGGAATAAATAGAGCCGTGAGTCGCGTGCCGACCCGGGGCTCAATTCATAACAGAGTCAACGGGGTCCTATACAGAGATCGCCGGAGGGTTCAGGGGTCAGAAGCCCCACGATCTACTACTTTTCCCCTATCCTGTTGATAGGGGAAAAGTTCATTTTTCCTGAAATACCCCTTTAAGTACTGCTCTATAATACCCCTGCTCTAGAATACCCCTTTAAGTACTGCTCTATAATGTCCTCCATGCTGCTATAACTTGCAGCTTGCTACAGAAAGCGAGGGTAACAGGTTCCCATTTTGTTGTGTGGATGGAGTTCACCGGAGCCATCACAGCAAAGCTTTGGCTGTCCAGGTATGATGGGAATTGTAGTTTTGCAACAGCTAGAGGGCCGTGGGTTCCCCATCCCAGCTTTTAGAGATACGCCTATTCCTGGTTTGTGCAGTATTGTTTACAGATATGGGTACACTTAAAAGGCTTGGTGTTTTTTTGCCGTTGTCAAAATCAGCACCCCACCATGACTTGCCTTCAGCCATGTTTTTAGATATGTGTCCTTATTTTCCCAATAATCATATAATACATACAGATTCAGATTGCAGATAATTGATGCCTTCGCCCAACAGCAGGCTGCAAACAATCAGCCTGAAGCCAGCAACTTTTACATTGCCATGTGCAAGCAATATAACATGCTGTGTCAATTCCACCTCCAATACGCTCACTACTGTGTTTTCCTTCAGTCATTTATTTCTTTACAGGTACAACTGAGACAGCGATTCATTTTTTATAGACTTCTTTTCCAAGTGCTATTGCTGCCAGCTTACAATGTATTTACAAGCCATGAAGATGAGATTTATGCATATTTCTGAAAAGTGAACAAAACCATTTGTCATATCACTTTCCCCTAAAATAAACTGCAACAGTGAAAACAAGTGGAATGCAGGGAGGCCCACTAGAATGGTGTGAGGCTATGTTCACACTATGTAAAAGTATGGCTGTTGTTGCCATGGGCAACAACGGCCGTACTTTGTATGGAGTGGAACACTGCCTATTCTTGTCAGTTTTCTGCGGCGGCAATTCAGTGAATTGCGGCCGCAGAAAGACCTGTCAGTTCACACAATGAAGCAAGCAGCTCCGGCCGCTTGCTTCATTGTGTGCTATGAGAGTTCTGATGCGGGCGTGTGCTGATGTGCCCGCATCAGAACACTGCGGCCGGAAAGATTATACCGGCCGGCACTGCAGTATCATCCGGGATGATCTTTGCAGAGACCGGGCATTCCGTGACCCGGCCAGGTCGCGGAACGGCCGGTCTTTCACGTAGTGTGAACATAGCCTGAAGATGTACTAGTGTCTTCTGCTGTGCTTAGTGTCTGTAGTTACACAGCTAAACAAAACCATACTGGTAACCACAGTAGTTGCTTACAAAGAGACACATGGTACCTTTCATATATCTGTCTGTACTTCCAAAAAATGCTTTTATTCTTTTGTGTAAAGAGTCAAAAAGGCTTCCTGAGCCCCTGAACTACTGCAAGCTGGAAACCCAGATTCAGCTTGAGGTTTAGCTTCTAGCTGACAACCAGTCAAGCAGTGAGAAGGATGGGAGGGAGAGTGAAGAAGCATTCCAGCTTGCAGTAGCTCTGGGTCTTGGGAAAGCTTGACTCTTTGCACAGAAACATAGATACATTTTTCTATGTTCTGGAAGCAGAGCTAAATATATGAAAGGCACCATGTGTCTCCTTGACCTAACAGCTATCCAACTGTGTCAACAGTTTGGAACTTGAATTGCAGATGATAAATTCTTTTTAAGGGTGCCTTCACACAGGACGACTCACAGCAGAAATCTTGCTGCGAGTTTTGCAGCGAGATCAGCTACGAGCTAAGGTCCTGGCAGGCCCCTGTGACTACATACTCGCAGCGGTCTGAAAGTATGTAATTTACCCTCCCCTTAATCCCCTAATCGGCTCCCGTGCTGTCTCTATATATTACCTGTCTCCTTGCAGCACGGGGCCCTGGCTTCCTGCTCTACCGCCCAGCCAATCAGTGGCTGCGGCTGGGCAACACACTGATTGGCTGGGCGGCAGAGCAGGAAGCCAGCAAGGAAACAGGTAATGTATACAGACAGGGCAGGAGCCGGTTAAGGGTTTAAGGGGGTGGGTGAATTACATAATCACATGTATTCACAGGGCCCTGCCAGGACCTTACCTCGTAGGGGATCTCGCTGCAAAACTCGCAGCAAGATTTCCGCTGCAAGTCATCCTGTGTGAAGGCACCCTAAAGGGGTTTTTCTAGCAAGGACACTTATTCAAAGGATAGGTGATGACAGCCTGATCAGTGTGGGTCTGTCTGTTGGGACCCCACACGGGTCACAAGAATGGGGGTGCCAAGCTCCCCCATCTGAATGAAGCAGCAGTCAGCTATGCTACATTAAATTATTTCTGACTGATGAAGACGATTCATATACCTTTTACCCATGTGGTAAAAAGAAACCCTATAAAATAAGGATGAACAAAAAAATCCCAGTGTTTCCATGAGGGTTTGTTCCTAATGCAGTGTATGATCAACCCCTACAGCCTACCTCACCATGTCCCTGTCATATACACATATATGCATATCTTTATCAGGACATTTTGGACATGCTGCCTGGTGTTGAAGCAGAAGAGCAGACATTGAATATAGCAGCGTTTGCAGACTTGCTGTTTGGGGAGATAGCTGTGTAAAGAAATGTTCTGCAGCAGCTCTGGGCTGGGAAGTAGCAGAAGTGCTGTGGGAGGGGAGTGATCAGGGTGGAAGGGCTGTGATGAACAGCTGAGGCAATGCATTCTGAAAATTATATTACTGATCAACTACTCAACCAGGAAGCATAATGATTGTGTGACTCAGGAAGAGACACACAAACACATAAAACAAATAGATTTTTGGTTTCAGAATAAGGGCAGACAGATAAACAATGCTATGTGCAACTGCAATATTTTCATTTATTTTTTTTTCTGATGTTGAAGAACTTCATACACCAAGTAAACATTGCAAACACAGTTTGAGTCGACCCTAACAAAACTGCTGTGTTTGTTTAAAGAACAGTTCTAAGCGTTTTTGCTCCTGACCATGAACACTGATATTTTCTGCGGACACCGTAATAGAAAATAACATCATTGATATATTTCCCTGCCTTCTTGGTTTGCACAGTGTGAACTCTCCTTGTCTCTCTGTGTAACTGGACATGTCTTTCTGCACTCAGTAGGAAGCAATCAATTGGAAAATGGGAGGACTGACAGCTAGACGAGAGCAGAGGGAGGAGAGAATGGCAAGCTCAATAATGTAAGCATGGAGGCTTATAATCAGAGAAGAGGACCAGGAGAGCAAACCTAAGACCCATGAAACATCAAGGATAGAGACACATTTATTAATTTTAACTGGAAGAAAGACCTTGGCCAAAAGGACGTATATGTGAATACTGGTGGAAATTTGATTTTTTTTTTAATTTCAGCAAACAGTAACCCACCCCATCCAGTGATTATTGTTTGTGTCAAGATAAAAACAGTAACTGTCAGAATTTGCATTGTAGCAGGTTAATACATCTCTTTTTTTTTAGTTCATCCTGGCCACTGTTAAAATTGAAAACACATTGCCAGATAAACCCTTTAATGCCTTATGACTTACTTGTACATCTTGCATGGGAGATTGGGAGATTCTTTAGTGCAGCGGTAAAATCTATCATCATCGCCTGCACATCTCTCTGTGTACACAAGACAACAAGCAACAAGCAATTCCTTGGGAATTTTTTCCCTTCACTTGTCTATCTTCAAACCACATTACACACATAAGCTTTTTTCTTATTTATATATATATATATATATATATATATATATATAGCAAGTGATGACCAGCGGCACACCAGTTACGTGGAATCAAACGTGAAGATTTATTGTGGATCAAAACATCTCAACAGGTGCAACACAGTCTAGCACGCCAAAATGGCGGATCCCCGCCGAAACATCGTGCTAGACTGTGTTGCACCTGTTGAGATGTTTTGATCCACAATAAATCTTCACGTTTGATTTCACCTAACTGGTGTGCCGCTGGTCATCACTTGCTATTTGGATTAAGGTTCGTGGTCTGAACCAAGCCAGCTGGCACCTACATCGCTGCAACCTGTAGTGCCACTCGTCTCCACTAATATATATATATATATATATGCAGGAGAGCAGTCCCGGGAGCCGAGGATAATGAGAGGCAGCTGCCTGTCATTAACCCCTAAACTCTGCAATGCACAACGCGGCATTGATCGCGGCATTTAAGGAAGTCAGTAACAGGTTAAGCACCTGTCACTGACTGATACTGTGAGGCTCCCGATCACTTGTACCAACAGTTAGGGGGAAGCCACTTACCTTCGTCCTGTTGGATCGACGTTCTGTGCATAGAGTCTGCTTTCAGGCAGGCTCTATGCACAGATCGCCGATAACACTGATCTATGCTATGGCATAACATAGATCAGTATATGCAATCTAATGATTGCATGTTTTACTGTAAAATAAGTGTTTTTTAAAAAAAGTGTAATAAAAAAGTTTTTTAAGTATTTTAAAAACCCCTTATATAAGCCCCCCCAATTAAAGTTTAAAATACCTTTTTTATAAAAATCAAAATATGTAAAGTAAATAAATAAATAAACATATTATATATTGTAGCGTGCAGAATTGTCCGATCTATTAAAATATAACATTATTGTTCCCGTACGGTGAATGGCGTAAACAAAAAAAAACACAGTAATTGCTGATTTTTAAAAAATTATATATTAAATAAAATAATAAAAACCAATCAAAAATTTTCTCTTACACCAATATGATACCAATAAAAACTAGAGGCACAAAAAAATGACATCCCAGCCAGCACTGTTGGTGTAAAAATAAAAGCACTATGGCTCTTAGAAGGCGGGGAGGAACATTGCATTAATTTGACCCGGAAATCCGTGCATCAATGGGCTCGGTCATTAGGGGTTAAGGACTCTTCACAGTTGTAAAAGGATCCAGTGAAAGAAAGGGGTACTATCTATCAGAGTGGTATCAGCTGCAAGAAGGGAGTTTTCTCAGCAGAATTCTGTTTATGCGCCATATTGTTGTGGTTGTTTGCATATGAGGTGTTTTAACATGTGTAAAAAAAGAATTATAACGTGAAGTAGTACAGAACAAAGTACTATAATACCCCTACTGGTGTCAAAAATATATACTAAAAATAATATCCTTGCATACAAAATTTGGACTAAAGATTAAGCCATACCAAAAAAAATCTCTTGCCACACAAAGATTGTGCTACAAATGTCACCTGTTTACTAAAAACAATATAAAAATTACTAAAAATAGTACTAAAAATTTACCTCTGATGCACGAATCCTGTGCTAAAAATCTACCTCTGATATACCTAATCTGTACTGAACATTCGTTACTGAAGTACTAAAAAGTATGAAGTAAAAAATGAGTACTAAATTGACACCGTCTCACTTTATGTCTTCCCCACCATCACATGCCATGTAAATGAAATTTTTTAAATCTCATTTACATGCAGACTCAAATTTCTGACCCGTGTGAATGCAGCCTAAGCCTTCTCACCCTTACGATGCTTCTTACATTTGTTTAAATAACAAGGAACGCAACAATAAAAGTGGACAGCATTAACGGCAGACTGTGCTTGACAAATGGTGTGGCAATGGGTTAACAGTATGTCAATAAACATGATTAATCAGGTTTATTTCCATGGTGCCCAGAGCAGCAGGGAGAATCAGCATGGCAATCTATTCAGGCATTTAAGCAAATTATATTTCGACTATGATATGTAGATGTGCAAGGAGATAATATGAAGCAACTTGATGTCATGTGAAAATATATTTTGCAAACATTGTTATAACGGATAAGCAGTATAGATTTAACACCCAGCACAGCATGTCAAATTGGAAGCAGTTTATCAAGGAACAGCTGAAGGAAGAAGATAAAAAATCATTTTTATCAAGCTCAACTTTATTTAGCATGCTTTCAATGTCTCTATGCCCGATTTGATCAGAAGAAAATAGTTATTATCCCTGAAAAAAAAGTGTGCTTAATTCAATTGCAAATGGTTGTCTAGTCGAGAAAACCCATTGTCAAATCGCTTATTATGGCTTTCTCAGTTAAAAGGAGGGAAGGCATAATTTGGGACCTCCATCAATCAGCTAATCTTTCCCTGGAGGACCCAACAATCCACATTTTACAAGAACATCCAGCTGATTCTAATGCTTCATTTACCCTCTGGTGGCACTGCAGGAATACTGAACACTTGCGGCAGATTCCCTTGCAAATTACAACTGATGGCTGGAAGTACCAGCAGCAGAACACCCTGCAATGAACTTCTTCTTTAATACAATGCTGTCAAACCAACTGAGCGGTGCAGCATAAAAAAGCAGGAGGAAAATAAGTAACACTAACATTATTTACTGTACATGCCTCTTTCTGGCAATCATTGCCGCATTTTTAAAGTGTTTTTTCACATTTAAAACACTAGTGGCACAATAGCCCTTACACAGTAAATGGTGACAGAAGCCCCATGCTACTGTGTAGTGGGTTCCTGTATCTTAGCTCAGATTGAATTGAACAGGTGACTAAACCATAGGTGCAGGGCATCCGACATTGATATATATGGATTCTTTGTATAGGGACCGATGCAGCAGTACCTCTCCAACCCCCAACAACTAATCTGCACAGTGCCAAATCTAGCCACCCCGCTGACTGTGGATAGGCCATCAATATTATAAACCTGGAAAACCCCTTTAAAGAAACAGTTCTTGTTTTAAAACGGCTTCTTTGGAAATCTCTATTGCTGTACCACATATCATCTAAATCTACATATTAGTAAACAGAAAAACCACCAATGTATATTGCCCTGACATATGTGAAAAAGAATACTATTTTGCCATTCATTAGATAACAGACCCAATACATACATTTGGCACATATGCCAGAATCTTTGTTAGGGTACAAACACACACACCGTATATGCAGCAGATACGCAGCAGATCTGCAGGAGATTTGATGGTGCAGATTTGATGCTGTGTTCAGTTATTTAGATCTAATCTGCTGCGTATCTGCTGCGTATTTGCTGCGTATCGCAGCAGTAAATACACTGCGTATACGGTGTGTGTGTTTATACCCTTAGTGCATATGCCAAATGTGAAAGAAAAATGTGAAGCAAACACAACCAGACAAAAAATAAATGCAACAAAACAAAAATGCTATAGTACTCCGGTACCATAACATTTTATCATGCTGGGGACTAATGATGGTCCCCTGCAGCTCTATTCCAGCACTTTCCAGTCCCCCACCTTTTTACCACCTATTCTAGGATCTGGAACAGGAGCTGCTGGAGACTGGGGTACTGCATCCCCAGAATAATATGAAAAAAAAATGATAATACAAGAACTCTGAACAACTCTGTTTCAGGGCCTGCCAAGACTTTTCTGCTTCTTGCTGTTTTTGGCTGAGCAGCTGATGACGCGGCAGAGGGGGGCTGGCATGAGGAACGGCTGGAGCGGGCTGGCCGGCCTCCCGAAGACGACGTCATTGTCACAAGATGGCGGACGGGGGTTGACACGAATGCGGTAAGTATAATGCACCACACTTCCGGGTCTAGCGTGGGTGAACACGGGGAAGGGGGCCATTCACATACATAACACACATTACAAAGTTGTATAACTTTGTAATGTGTGTTATTTTGGGAGTAAATGTTTAGGACCGCACTACCCCTTTAAATGGTTATATGGGATGTCAAGCTTCATGCTGTGTTCCGGTAAAAAAAAAAATCTAACACAATATGCTTCAAAATGACATGATATGGCTGCAGCTGAGACCTCAGTGGTGGCAACATATCACAGTAAAGGAACCTGAATAGTACCACGGTAGCATCAGCATTGGGGGCGGCAGGGGATTATTACTCCTTTTGTTATTTTACACCACTATAAACTACTAAGTCTTCATGGTGCTGGACAACCCCATTACAGTCAAAGTATCTGCCATCTTTTCTGGCCTTCAAAGGATCCTGTGACTTAATAACATATTCAACATAAAGAAAAGAGGAGTATTCTAAAGCTGTATAACTGAAAAGCTTATGCAGCTGCATCCATTTACGACAAATAGAGAACAAAGACTGCCTATGCATATTAGAATTGCCATATATTCAGAAAATATATAGCATACAGACAGAACAGCAAATATATATACAGTGGTGCCTTGGATTACGAGCACAATTCGTTCCGGTACCGTGCTTGTAATCCAAATCCACTCTTAAACCAAAGCAAATTTTCCCAAAAGAAATCATAGAAATGCAGAGAATTGGTTTCACACCCCAAAAATAATGATTTATTATTCTGAATAACATGGAAAACAAATGAAACAAACATTCAGAAACAACAGAATATGTGATATTATAAGTTACTGTACAGTAATGGAGAGGATGGGAAACACAAGGGCAGAGATTGCAGGGAGCATGAAGAAATGAGCAGGACATATGTGGGCACAGTATAACAGCACTCTCTGTCCAGGGAGACAGGGGTTACAGCTATGAAGAGATTACCTCCACCGTCCTGTCCCCTGATGTAAGCCCCAGCCTGAAGTGGATCTGCTATGATTTGGAAGGTGAGGGAGACTTCCTGGGTCAGAGTACAGTGCTGTAGACCCAGCTATGCAGACCCTGCCCCTCCTCCACTCCCCCACTCCCGCTCCCACCCAGTACAGGGAGCTCTTAAACCAAAGCAATGATCTTAAACCAAGTCACAATTTTGAAAAACTGTGAGCTCTTAAACCAAAACGCTCTTTAACCAAGTTACTCTTAAATCAAGGTACCACTGTGTATATATATATATATATATATATATATATAACCATTTGGATGAACAGTTCAAAAGCAAGTATGAGATATGATTCTGACATTCACATGTAACAGTACAGTATTAAATTACTATATGAAACCAATTGATGAAATATAACATGGCACAGTTCATTCATATTATAGTAAATAAGAGCTGAGCTGCAGTTACTGGTCACCACAACTAAATAGTGAATGGAGACAAACTTCTTCAATGTCAAATTCAATGTGTAGTATCCCGTGGATCAATCTACTTTGGCTGGAAACCCCTTTAATGATGAGCACATCATCCTCTACCCAACCTATGATACAAAAGGATATCTGGTACCAAAAATGTTTCACTTCAGAATAAAGGATTTTGATCAGGGGTGTAGCTAGGATCCATGGGACCCCATAATAGAAAACTGTCCAGGGCCTATAGACCATGGATCCAGTACAAGCCCCCCCCCCCACACACACACACACACACACTCATCAGGCCTGGCTCAGTCCCACAGCATTACTTCATTCTCCCAGCTCCCTGGCGCTGCAGAGCTGGGAAAAGGAATGCTGAGCCAGGTGAGCATGGTGGGTGGGGGATATCGGTGGTGCAAGCTAGAGAGGAGAATTCTCTGTCTGATAACCACTGGAGCTCTGTAATCACATCAATGGTAGCTATGGACAACAGAAGCCTCAGGCATCCTGGCCGGCAGGGAACAGGAGGGAGGTAAGGCTGGCGCTCAGACGCGAGCTCTACTCCCTCTTCTCTCTCTCCTGCTACTGTTACAGGCTTCGAACAGTGGTTGGGGACAGAGGAGAGGGGACAGATATAGGGACTTCAGCTTATGGGATCATTGTAATCCCATAAACTGAAGTCTAAAAAACGACATGGGCACTGAGGCATCAATGACCCACAGTGACGCTATAGGAAAATACACAAAGGCCTTTGTTAGGGCTCCAGCTACTATGATAATCTATTGGTATCCTGTGATCCTGTCATGGAAAGGCCAGAATGAGAGGGAGTTCTATCCCTAGAAGTGGCCTTTTTATTTTACAAATTTACAGCTTATTAATCATGACAAAATGATTTGGAATTCCCTAATTATATCAAAATTAACTGTAATTATAATAAAAGGGCTACATAAAAAAACAGTAATGTTATATTTAAATGGCAAATGTTTTATTGTATCATTAAATTATGATAAATCCCATTGTTGTAACATGTATTAGATTTGAGGTTCAAGATCACAATTAATTCATTACTAATAATAAAATATCACTATGCCTTATGTGAGCCAAGCATACCTTTATTACATTTCCACTGGAGAAAATTAATCTAAATTTACCCAACTGATCTAGGTCATTAACCCTCAATTACACAAGAGCTATTAATAAAAAATAACAGGTGCCCCGATACTGGATGCAGTCTAAGTAAACCGTGTCCTAAAGATGCATTTAATAGTAGAAAGTCTCAAATGAGCACTGATGACCAGCACCTCTCTCCTCTTCACAGGATTGTGGCTCGAAATGTGATAAATGTTGTGTTTATAATGGGATTATGGTAATAAAAATCACAATAAAAAGATAAAGTGGAAACAAAAAACAGAGGACTATAATGAACTAGAGTACATAATTCCCTTTTAACCCTTAGACGACCCTAGGCGAATAGTTATGCCATGGAAGTCTGTCCCCAGACGACCTAGGGCGTAACTGTACGCCCTGGGTGTTTCTCCCGCTATGAAGCGTGCTCCAGAGCGGAGCGCGCTTCACAGCAGGTGGGGGCCGGCTGCAATCAGCAGCCGGGACCTCACTGGTAAAGACACGTGTGTCATTAACTCCTTTAAGTGTAAGTGACAGGGGGAGTCCCCTGTCACTTACCGATCGGGACCCCCGCAGTGTGACTGCGGGGGTCCCGATCGGTAAAACGGACTGCCGGAGGTCTCTCACCTGCCTCCGTGCGGTCCGATCGGCGATCTGCTGCACTAAGCCTGGCTCAATTAGCAGGCTCAATGAGCAGATCGCCAATAACACTGATCAATGCTATGCCTATGACATAGCAATCATCAGTGTAAAAATCCAAGTACTGGATGTAAAAGTCCCCCAAAGGGACTTCAAATGTGTAAAAAAAAAAAAGTTAAAAACACTAACACACTACCCCAAAACCCCTCCCCCCAATAAAAGTTGAAATCACCCCCCTTTTCCATTATATAAATAAAACATATAAAAATAAATAAATAAACATATAATATACTGTAGCGTGCGTAATTGTCCAATCTATTAAAATATAACAAGCGTCATTGCGAACGGTAAACGGCGTACACGAAAAGAGGGAAAAAAGTGCGCGGATTACCGATTTTATGTTACATTATATATAAAAAAAAATTAATAAAAAGTGATCAAAACGTCCGATCTTCACAAATATGGTATTAATAAAAACTAGAGATCATGGCGGAAAAAATGACACCCCATACAGCCCCGTAGGTGAAAAAATAAAACTGTTATAAGCGTCACAATAGTCCCATTTTATTTATAATTAATTGCCAAAAAAAAGGATTTCCTTTAAAAAATACATATATAACATTAGAGAATCTGTGTAACCTGCATATGGTTGTGTTCGGGCTGACCTATAGAATAATAGTGTCATGTCGCTGTTACCATATAGTGCATTACGTAGACACAGGAACCCCCCAAATGTTACCATATTGCATTCTTTTTAGCGATTTCACCAATTTATATCTTCATAAATAATATATTTGGAATTTCATTATACATGTTATGGTAGAATGAAAGGCGCCATTACAAAGTACAACTATTCCTGTAACAAATAAGCCCTTACATGGCATGTAGATAGAAAACTGAAAGTGCTAGAGGTCTTAGAAGGGGAGGAGGGAAAAACGAAAACACTAAGATCAAAATTTGCGCGGTCCACTGGGTCATTTTGGGCCTGGTCCTCAAAGGGTTAAATCAGTGTGCCTCACTGTTTCAAGCTACTTAACCCCTACTTAAAGTAGATTTGAGTCTCCCCAGAACCCCCCCAAAACCACAGGTAACATTGAATTTTCGTGTCTATCCCTGTTCAGTGTCAGTGTCCAAATAACATTTTTATAATAATTTGTTTTATAAAAAAAACTTTTCAATTCGTCAGTCATTTATTTGGGGCCTAGAGCATCTGCATCCTAGGCCTGCAGCACCTCTCTCTTCTTGCTGCATCCCCTCTACCCGCCTCAGGGGCATAACTAATAAAAAGGGTGGGCAGCTTTAAGACAAAGGCGCTGCAGGAATAGAGTATGAATGCTCTAGGCCCCACCTCACTGACACTGTACTGCCAGATTAAAAGTAAAAAGTCGGCAACAGGAGATATTTGGACCAGGTATAAATTGATTAAAGTAACGCAACGGTACCATAGGCATGGGGTGGGTCGAGAAAGCCTAAATATTTTCTTTAAATAAATGATAAAAATGTACTCATGCGATTTCATCATACACTCTCTAGAAACAAGGTGCATATGGGTAAAACTGCCACCGTATAGTTTAGTTTCAGAGTAAATGCCCTAATCTTAGGGACCCCCACATGACAGTCTTTACATATTTTCTATCATGGTAGTCCTTTTCTCCATACAGAATTTATTGCAATGGATAAATAAATGTAATACTAGAATACATGTGCAGAGGTTTCATCCAAAAAAGATGCATGAATCATATACTGGAGTTTTCTACAACATATTTTCCAAACTCTTTTCTTTAGCTTACTTGTAAGGTCTATGCATTTCTGTTTGTCAAATAAAGTTGTTTCTAAAGTGCAACTATAAATAATGACTATAAATGACAGCAACCGGGTCTCTTCTTCTTCTTCTTGGCCAATATTTTTACCGAGAGCACGTGGTGTGAAGTCACTCCCTGCCAAGTACAACTATAATAGAATTTTTAGTTTGGGGGGGGGATGTTTCCTTATGAACAATCTTTCTCATATGACATCTACTTATACATGCTGCCTTTGTTTTATCCTTGCCACCTTCACCCACAATGCTACTCCTACCCCTTGGCATTTTCAAGTCTTAACAGTCTTAACAATGAATTAAAATCTTTTTAAGTACATATAACTTATATTAAAATGAATTAAAATCTTTTTAAAGGGGTAGTGCGGTGCTAAACAATTATTCACTAAATAACACACATTACAAAGTTATACAACTTTTAATGTATGTTATGTTAGTGAATGGCCCTCTTCCCCATGTTTCCCACCACCCACACCAGACCCGGAAGTGTAGTGCTCTATACATACCTGCCTCTTGCCGACCCCCGTCCGCCAATGATGTCATCTTCGGACGGCTGGCCGAACCGCTCCGACCGTCCCTAGTGCTGGCCGCCCTCTGCCGCGTCAACAGTTGCTCAGCCGCGATTGGCTGAGCACAGTTATGCTCAGCTAATCGTGGCTGAGTAGCTGATGACGCGGCAGAGGGTGGCCAGCACTAGGGACGGTCGGAGCGGTTCGGCCGTCAGTCCGAAGATGACATCATTGGCACAAGATGGCGGACGGGGGTCGGCAAGAGACAGGTATGTATAGAGCACTACACTTCCGGGTCTGGTGTGGGTGGTTGGAAACACGGGGAAGGGGGCGATTCACTAACATAACATACATTACAAAGTTGTATAACTTTGTAATGTGTGTTATTTAGTGAATAATTGTTTAGCGCCGCACTACCCCTTTAAGTACATGTAACATATATTTGTTTTATTCATACTATAAAGCTATGTTCACACAACGCCAACGACCGGCCGTTCCAGGACCCCGGCCAGGTCACGGAAAGGCCGGTCTCTGCACAGATCATCCCAGCCGGTACTGTAGTACCGGCCGGATGATCTTTATGGCTGTAGTGTTCTCATGCAGGCGCATCAGCGCGCCCGCATCAGAACTCCTCATAGGACACAGTGAACAAGCGGCAAGAGCCTCTTGCTTCATTGTGTGAACTGACAGGGTTTCCTACGGCCGCAATTCACTAAATCAATTCAGTAAATTGCGGCCGCAGAAAACTGAAATGTCAGTTCTTTGTGGCGCCGCACGGGATCCCAGCCGCAGCGTATACGATGTGTATACGCTCCGGCCGGGATCCCATAGAACAATAGGCTATGTTCCCCTCCGCACAAAGCACGGCCGTTGTTGCCGATGGCAACAACGACCGTACTTTTACGTAGTGTGAACATAGCCTTATGCTTTATATTGCTACCTAATGGGAATGTGTCATCAGAAATTGACCTATTATCAAGTTCAAATAATAATCAATCAATGTTACACTTGATTTTTTGGCCATGTTTTTTTCCAATTTTATATTTTACTATGTATGTTATAAAATAAACCTGAAATGTTCTAGTTTTCATTCTAAGCCTAAAACTAAACTGACAATTCTTGTTCTGTATAGCTAACTTTTCCTCAAAGACAGAAGTACAGTGAAGGTTACACCAGTCTACAGACAAGACAGAATCTTCACACTACCTGGAGCTCAGAGTTTAGACACCCTGTAGAAATGACGTCTTCACAGATCACAAAACATGGCTTAGAAAGTATTCCCATTAATATCAATCGGGTCAGCTTCAGACCACTTTAATTACTGTATGTCCACAAGGCTTGTTGTAAGCCAAATGCTGTTAAAATATCTCAGAAAAGATGGCAGACCTCAAAATAATGAAATAACCTAAATAAAGTATAAATAAATAAATTAATTAAAAGAATAGAACCAATTACAAATGTAATAGGATGAGGCCTGAACGCTGGGACCCTCTTCAATCATAAGAAGTCAAGCACATGCATCAGTTTTGCATTCAAAATCTATCTCCAGCAGTTTCATAGAGTTTAAAAGTCACTGTCACTCCATTCAGATATGGGACCCCGTTCTCAAAACTGGGAAGGGTCCCAGCAGTTAACCTCCACCAATCAGACACCGACCCAGTGCTTATATAGCTGCAGACCTAGGGCATAAAAATTATAGAGTTGAATAACCAGGGAATTTATTGCCCACAAGATCTATACTTTTCCACCATTTAAGAATAGCCCCGTTCACATAATGTCACATACAGTAATCTATATTATTATAATGGATAAAATACTGCAATTAATAGCCAGGGCACTTCCAAAGCATAATCTTTTCACCTTCAATTAACTAAGGTAATGAATTCTAAAAAATATTGTCATCCTGTGCAATATTTGTGCTGCAGGCAGAGTAAATACTACCCGAAATAAACGTATTAAATATTTCCAATAAATTATACTGAGACACATATTGCTGTAGGGTATTCACCAAATGATTTGCACATAAACATATTCTAATGATGGGACTTTTAATGCACAAAATGGCTGTATTAGTTTAATGTTAGCGCAAGTACTTTACAATAAACTGCACATTGCTTTTGAAATTACAAAAGTGAATAAAACATAACTTTTTTTAACTATAGTAAGTGTAAAAAATAAAACAGGGCTATGACATGGCATGGGCTATGTTCACACAACGTTTTTTCAGCTCCGTTTAAAATTACGTCCGTCAGTTTGAGTCTAAAATAACGGACGTCATTTAGCAGCCTGGCCTCCTCTTGCAATGACGGCTGCTGGTACATTATTTTTAGTTTAGGGTTACTAATTGCCCTTTGGGTGTGTCTTAATTGAAAAGTCCATTGAATTTAATAGTAAAAACGGAATAAGAACGGTGACAAAAGAAAAACTGTGTGTGAACAACTAATAAAAAAACGTCCAGCTGTTTGCAAAAGACGTCTAAAAAAATAATGATCATGTTCATTATTTTGATGCAGTAAAAACATCCATTATTCAATACATTGAATGCATTGGACGTCCGTCTTTCCATTGACTTCAATGCATTGCCATTGCAGTCATTTAAATCGTGGCAAAAACGGACGTTATTTTACATTTCAAAATCGGCCGCATTTTCTCTATTTTTGACATTGTGTGAACATAGCCCTATGCTGGCTCAGATTTATCGATCTGTGTGACACAAAGCTCAAGTTTTGTAACAAGTTCAGTTAAAATGAAAATTAGGTTGCGTTTGACTCATACGTATATCTGGCCCATAGCGTGTAATGTAATGCGCTCTCATTATTTTGACATTATATGGAATGGTCATTAAGTCAACAATTTTAGAGTACATAGACAACACACAGGGGCTTCCTGCTTAGAACCTCTCTATTACACAGGGCACAGAATCATTAACACTCTAGTGGGCTTGAGCCTCCTATTTACTACACAGTCATGAATTTTAATAGCCACCACTATGTAATACTAGTTTTAAGTTTGTGGCTACAACAATATAAATATGTGGCTGATCACTGTAAATATACTGTATAAAAGCTGATTGTAAGTAGCTTGGCTATTTACAAAATGATACAGACTATTAACCCATCAAATAAATAACACTATATTACCTATACATGGGAAAAACATCACGACCCTTGTGTACTAGACCATTGCAGTTAGGTCTTTTTATATGCATGTAGTAAGTAACTTCAACCCTTCATCTTTTTTATTTTTAACTGCACATTACCATACAGTCAGGAATATTTTTGCATTTATGTTGCTTGTATTTCAAGCTGTGCTGCAAATATTGTGGCTGAGGCAGTTTCCTTACTTGAATCTACAAATGTGAATATTTATAGTTGTTTTTAAATGTTTGAATTTCCATATTTGCATATAAAGGAGAGATAGGAAGAAAAGAGAGAGGGAGAGAACGGTTTTCTGGGGCCAATAGATTAGAAGATTAAGGTAATAGGAGGTAAACCAGAACGGAATAAAAGATTAAATTATGATGAACATAAAATAAATAAAAAAACATCTAAAAAGGCAATAAATTATGATTTCCAAACAGTGGTGGATAAATATATATGTATGCTTTCTTGCAAGAAACAGCAATTTCTTTGCTACAATGTATTTAAATAACGAGAGAAGTTTCTTTTATTGAACACCATTCAACATTTGCAGATTTGCAAGAACATCTTTGCTGACTGCGCCTTACTTTATGCTTCTTATTCTCAGGATAGATTTATGGAAATGTATATCCTGGCTTAGGTAGTTGTAAATGAATATATAGATTTTAGAAAATGAACTCAAACACATGACTATTTTATAAAACTGGCAGACCTTTGCTAAGTAATGTTTTCGAAATCAAAGCTTCTTAATAAAATAACAGGAGTATCGCAGATGCTTAAGGGAATCCATCATGCTGAACAAGCAGGCTGATCTGCCAACATCATGTTATGGAGAAGTAGTTTTGAGGAACAAGTTTTAGTAGAACTTTTATTTTAATAATTTAAATCTTTATATATCTTTATAAGTCTTATAAGTGCAGTGGGCGGTCCTAATCAGTGATTGACAGCTATTTATTTGATATGCATGCTCATTCAGGGAGAGCTGTTTATCAGGGACAGGCAAAGGCATCGACCTGCACCTGTAATGTCACATTACAGCTGCCGAGAAGTGTGTCCACTGGAGCAATTGATGCTATGTACTGTTTTACATGGGAATGTGTATGTAGGTATGTGACTATGTACGTATGGTAAGTAGTTTTTGTCATTTGATTGGATATTTTTTTAAGCAGGTGTGAATGGTTCGATCTCCCTATGTAAAAGGGCCCTAATACAGAGAGATGTATGGCCAATACTGATGATTTTATTGGCCGCACATTTTCCTGTGTTAGGACACTGATATATGGGGAAATCAAACCGTTCCCACCTGCTGAAAAATCATTGCTCATTGACTGCACATCTCTCCATATAATAGGAGATATCTGGCCGACTGATCACGCCTTTTTAATTTGGTGCTTATATAGCGGTAGCTAATAACTGTCTCTGTCTAAAAGAACAAGTGCATGTTTCTTCTGATTGTATGATTGTACGTGAATAAATTGAGGGGGGGGGGCAAGCTGCCAACCCTCTTAGGGCACCCCAATACCTTGTCCTGTCACTGACCATCTTTGCATAATAATGTACATTTATGGTGGTGTCTGGGATTTACAATCTGCTGATGGCCTGAAGGTAGGGCTTTATCTAACCTGAATGTCCTATTTTGCGAGGGCTATTAAGTTCAGGGTCAGAACATATTCAAAAAGGAAACAACAATTGCTGTCAAGTAATCTGTCAGTTTATAGGATTTCATTCTGTGACCCTAAATTGAAGAACTGGACAATCCAAACGCCTAGTTATAAAAGCAGAAGAGATTCTAGTAATAGAGTAGGAAAGCTGTTAAGAATTCATAGTACCTGTAAGGGTCTGTTCACACATACAGACTCGCTGCGTAAAACTCACACAGAACTCGCATCAAACTCGCATGAAAGTAGCTGCGTTTTTTGTGGTGTTGAACTCTCCTGTGAAAATCATGTGAAAAACCAAACTTGCATGTAAAAATCGCACCAAACACTCAGCGACAATACACATACATTGGCTTGATAGCAATCAGTATCACTGTGGATTTATGTGCGAGAAACTAGCAGCGATAAATACACAGCGAGTCTGTACGTGTGAACAGACCCTAAAGGAGAAGGCTAAGGATCCGCTGGATTGTGCTAGGTCCTTTTGCAGACTGTTGTCTTTTGTGTTTTTTTTTCCCTATGGCTTTGTGACTGTAAATAGCCATTTCAGTGATGTGGTGTCATATCAACACACAGAAAGTGTAACATGTAAGAACAGAATGGCAATAACAGAAACGTATATAAAAATGTTTTAAATGACATTAACGATAATGTTGGACACATTTAGTAAAGAGGAGTGCAACGGATTAGCTGTGCCTAGGATAAACACTGATCAGCCATAACAGTAAAGTCTGATATTGTGTAGCTCCCATCACTTAACAAGCCTCTAAAGGACTTTTCTTGCATTTGATGCCAAGACATTATTAGCAGATCTAAGATACTGCTCCATGGAAAAGTTAGATGGCCATGAACTTAATTTTAATAATGGCAGTGGCTCAGGTGATAGGTGTGACACCCATTATTAAAATTAAAGTGACTCTGTACCCACAATCTGTTCCCCCAAAGCCACTTGTAACGTGGGATAGCCGCTTTTAATCCAAGATCTGTCCTGGGGTCCGTTCAGCAGGTGATGCAGTTATTGTATAAGAAACTATTTTAAAACTTACAGGTCTGTGTGAAATTGGCGTGGCCTACAGTGTGTGTGCCCTAGGCCTGCACCGCCTCTCCGTCCCTCCTCCCCACCCTCTTCACCATTAGGAGTACCACTGGCAGGTATTCTCCTGTTCATCACTTGTCTTAACACTGTACATGTGCTGGATAGTTAAGGCACATATGCACTGTTTAGACAAGTGGTTATTAGGAAAAGTCCTGCCTAGGGGAAAGGCATTGCAAGCCTAGGGCACAGACACTCTAGGCCACGCCAATTTGACACAGGACTGCAAGTTTTAAAGTTTTTTTTTAAGTTAATAACTGCATCACCTGCCAAACGGACCACAGGACATATCTTGGAGTAAAAACAGCTATCCGACGGTACAAGTGGTATGGGGGGCCGATTGTGGGTACAGAGTCGCTTTAAGCTCACATCCATTTGACTAGTCCCTTATTAGTCAAACTTTAAACCTCTATAAAAAGGTATGTAATCAAGGTACCCTAAAATCTTAGTTTTTGAAGGGTTAGCCCACTTATTGGCCAATCGTCAGGACAGGCCATCAATACCTAATCAGCTAGGTTTTTAATTCCAGCACATTTATTTATAAATAATTCTCCAGAAAACCCCTTTTTAAACATTGTAAGTTACAAATATTCATCCCACTAAATCAAAGGTATTAAAATCCACTGCAGCAAAGCTGGCCTAATACGATAATATGAAAAAGAAAACAGTGCTATATATAGTATACATAAAAACCTATCCCTTCTATATATTATACACATGCATTATGCATAAGTATTTTAATAAAGCCAAATTTTGATATGCTGTACTTGATATTGGCCTAGTACTAGGAAGGTATGAAAAAGTCAGAAAATTTTTGTCACATCAAACAAAAGATGATATGGAAAATATCCTGAAGAAAAAACAAAACATGTTTTACCAAGTTATTAATTTAGATAAAACAAAACATATCACAGGGGCTAAACCAATGTCTGCTACATCATAGGAGACCACCATGTCATTGGGAGGTCTACAGTATATCTTTGAGACATCCCATACACATTACCATGTACTCATTGAAGACCCTTCCAGTAGTGGACACTTTGCTCTACAAGTTTGTAGGCTTAGGCCAGGTTCACACATCGTAAGACACCGGCTGTTCTGTGACCTGGCCGTGTCACAGAACGGCCGATGTCAGTGAAGTTTATACTGGCCAGTACTGCAGTACTGGCCAGATAAACTTTTCTGGTGAATTGGGATGCAGGCGCATCTGTGTGCACACTATGGAATACAAGCTGAAATTTCAAGTGGATACTATCTGAAATTTCAAGTGGACTTCGTCTATGGGACAGGCGGACCTTCAAGTGGAGTCCGCCGCACGATCACATACCTTAATACATAGAAAATTACATGAAAACTGATTTCAAAGCAGTCAGTAAAGGACCGTATAAGTGTTATTGGATGTGTATCTACTGTAAATACATGTTGCTAGACATTGTTAATTTCAATGTGCTGGACAGTATGTCTCGTATTCTTACATCATAGTCCTAATAATGTAGAGTGTACCAGAAAGCTTCTAGTGTGCATTACAAATATTGGTCATTATTCCACTGTTAACAGTAAAATTGACCTTCTGACAAAAGAACCTTTCAGAGGAACATTTTATAATAGTAACATGTTTATATTTCCCTGGTGCACAGCTACATTTGCATGCATAAAATATACACAACTTTGGGCCCTATGACACCAACAGATTTATCTGACAGATTTCTGCAGCCAAAGCAAAGAATGGATTTGAAAAGAGACATCTCAACCTTTTCTCTATGATCTCTGTTTCCTGTTCATAGTCTGTTCCTGGCTTTGGCTGCAAAAATCTGTCAGGTAACTCTGTTGGTGTAATAGGGCCCTTTAGTATTTCATTGTCCTGGAACATCATATGCAGTCTGCAAGACAGCATTCCTGGTAAACATCCATTTGTACCTGCCACAACACCTAGCTGAAGTGCTAAGTCAATTAACAGGAAAACCTCTTTAGACTTATTTGTTTAAATGCATTGGCTCTATTTTTATTTTCTAGGTTTCTCTGATGGAGGAGATGCAATTCTAATTTCTAATTTCAGTTTCAAGGTTTTTGCTTTTTCCTTCTCACTTTTTAAGAGCCATAATTCTTTCTACTGTGCAATGACGCTGTTTATTTTTTCATAAAATATACCTTAATCCCCCAAAAAATTTTTGTGAGGCTAACCTTACATTTTTTTGTGATATACTAGTTAAAAAAAACTTTTTTATTTTAAATCTAAATGCTTGAAACTACCCAGTTCTGACTCGTGTAACTTTATGTTTCTCTCTTTATGTATCTTTGTCTCGTTATGATTTGTTTTTCTTCTTTGTATCGATTTATTGCAGAGGGAACTTTTTGATAATTTTTTTTTTTCTAGGATGTGATGCTACAAAAGAAAATTATGGAATTCTGTATATTTTTCCATATACACCGTTCACTGTACAGCATCAATAATGTTATTCTGCACAATTCTGTATGTGGCAATGTTTTTTTCCTTTGTTTTTACTATTTTTACTTAACTGAATGGGAAAACTAGGGTGCTCTTTATTTGTGAAGGGGACTAGAGATGAGCAAACCGGGTTCGAGTCGATCCGAACCCTAACGTTCGGTATTCGATTAGCTAGGGGTGTTGAACTTGGATAAAGCTCTAAGGTTGTCTGGAAAACATGGATACAGCCATTGACTATATCCATGATTTCCACATAGCCTTAGGGCTTTATCCAAGTTCAGCAGCCACCGCTAATCAAATGCCGAAAGTTCGGGTTCGGATCGACTCGAGCATGCTCGAGGTTCGCTCATCTGTAAAGGAGACTTTTTTATATTTTTAAAAATAGCTTTTAACTTTTTTTTACACTGTTTTAGTCTCCCATAGGGAACTTCTATCAGCATTTCCCAGGCTGGCTTGAGAATGGATCAGCTCCCAAAATCACATCCTAGAAAGCCAATCCATCCATTATACCATCATGCACACTGTTTAAATGCCACTGTCAGCTTTAATAGCAACATCTAAACAGTTGAAGGGGTACCCCGACGATGAAAAACATTTGAGATATTGATGCCCTTCCATACAACATAATAAACACTATGGGGGGAAATTTATGAAAGGGTGTAAATATACACCTGGTGTAAACTGCCCACAGCAACCAATTACAGCTCAGCTTTCAGCTCTGGTAAAATATAAGAGGCGCTGTGATTGGATGCTCTGGGCAGTTTACACCAGGTGTATATTTCCACTCTTCATAAATTTCCCCTTATATCCTTACCTCATCAAGCTCCCCTGGCGTCCTCTTGTGGGGTCCCTTGGGTCTTCGCTGAACAGTCCCACAGGTCCACAGCTCTGAGATCGACTCGTCTTGGCAGTGACAGCCCGCTCAGCAAAACACTGACTGTGGTGCTGTCCCGTCTCAGTCAATGATTGGCTGAGCAGGCTGTCACTGCTGAGACAAGTCCATCTCAGAAGTAGCAGGGGGACTGTTTAGCAGGGGATCCGCAAACACCACAAGAGGACACCAGGGAAGCGTGGTGAGGTAAGAATCACATCTTTATTGATCACAAGAGTACCCCATTAGTAGCCAGTACAAAACAATTGTTATCTGCTGGCTTTACCGGTGGCTATCTTATACTGAATGCAGTAGGAAGCCGGGTATGGAGTGGACCCAGCTCCTGAGCCAGCTTCATATACGCATAATGAATTTTAGCTACATTCTCTGTATGTCATGGTGGGTTAAAGGGTTAAATCAATTTAAAGGAATACAGTTGTGTCTCTCTGACATGTCCAACGAACCTCCCGAGGAAGCCGTCAGGCAAAGCATGCGTCGGGGTCTGAGGTGGGGTCCCCAATTCTATGTATTTACATGGTATTACCAGCAAACTGTGGTAACTTCCTTCTTCTCACTGGGCTATGAAGACACAATAGATGTGTTTGAGCTTCTCAGGTTTGGTTAGCAGTAAGTATGTTAGGTGCTACTTAGCAATTATATATTATTTATTACTGCTTCCAACCTGATATAATGGAGTACTTGGCACATACAGCAGTAAACTCTCCTGCAAACTGCAAAGCTGTAATCTTTTATTGTATTTTTTTCAAATAACCTGTCGAACAACAGATTTTGCCCCAGTATTCTGGCACACACTCTTTTATTCATTCTCTCTATTGTCCTTTTAGGATAAGTCTGACTGTATTCGGCCATTTCTATTTTAACCTTTTTTATAGTAGAGTGATCTATGTTTTTGTTATACGAAGGACAACTCACAAAACCTTCACAAGTAGCATACAGTTTAAGGCTGGGTTCACACTTAAGACACTGGCCGTTCTGTGACCCGGCCATGTCACAGAACGGCCGGTGTCAGTGAAGTTCATCCTGGTACTGCAGTACCAGCCAGATGAACTTAGTTTCTGTTGAATTGGGATGAGGGCGCATTCATGTGTGCCCACATCCCAATTCACCATAGCACACAATGGAGCGTGCAGCTGCTATTCAATGAATAGCAGCTGCACAAAACTGACACGTCAGTTTTTCCTGCGGCCGCTAGGAATTCCGGCCAGAGTGTATACTATGTGTAAACACTCCGTCTGGGATCCCTCTGACTTCAATGCAATGTACATTTTTCAACAATGGCCTTGATTAATAGAAAATATACGTTGTGTGAACATAGCCTAAGGGGGTATTCTAACCATAAGCACTTTATGGTAAATCTATACAGTGTGATAGAAATAAATGATAGGTGGTGGTGCTCAGCCTCTTTCTATTAGAAGACAGGAAGCCCCAATAGGCCATTTATACCTCCCTCCTGTCTGGGGAGCTTGCTATAATCTATCAGTATAGGTGAAATGTATCAGCCTGGGGCACCACATATGGTTACTTAGGCTGAACACAATCACAGTAAACTCTCAACACATTTAAGAGTAAAACACTGTATCCAGCCGAGGCAATACTCTGGGAGTTAAACAGTTTGGACTCTGAGCTAACACATTTTGCCTCCTCTGATACATTGTGGAGAACTATCAAGAAAAAAAGAATTGTACTGCTAATGTATCTAGCCCACAGAGTATTGCCTAGACGGGATGCAACTCTAGGACATTAATCAATGGGATACATTAGATTGGTGGAAGTGTTCAGCCCCTATAAGTAAACACCAATAGCAAATAGAAATCCAGCAAATGGTGAGAAATTGAAAACAAAATATATTAGTTATATATTAAAGTTGCAGGACTTGGTGTTTTACAGTGATTTCACTCATTTCCATAAATGTGAAAAACAAACTGAAGAATGACATAGTGAGAATAACACAAATAGTTTTTATCGCATTTAAACAGGACCTGCCACTTTACATATAGCGAATGGTCTCACCGCATATTAACAATAAAAACTCACAATATCATCTTTCAAGCAAGTCAAACTTCCGTGCTGAAAATCAGCGAAATGCATATCAATAACATACTGTTACTGATCTTTTATTAAGCCCGGCATGCTTCTTTTCCAGTGCTATAAAGCTAATTACAGATGCCTACATTGTATTTATAAGTTACTGATTCCAATGTTGTGGGAAAAGTCATTCAGAGAAATTGATTCGCAAAAAATGTAAAGCCACTTACAGTCCTAAATATAGCCTGAGCCAAGAGGAGAAAATTGCATGCGTTCCCATTTCTCATCATAATTCAGATATATGCGGTGCATGCTTCATTAACAGTACTGCTGATTTGTTATTTTAATGGCAGCTTTTCCTCTTGCAAAACGTTCCCATCACAATAGTCCAGTGAAGCCAGTCAGAAATTATTTAGCTCAATATACAATATATTTAGCCTAATGGTAAAGAGCAGCAAGACTTCAGTCAGGCATAGTAACATCAAGTGTTTTCACTGAACAGATCAAGCTCCATAAAACAAGCCCCCTACAGTAAGTATGTCAATTGTCCCTCTAGTCTATCAAAATATGACAGAGCCATACTGGATCAAGCGTTACTTTACTATCATAACACTACCGCACATTAAAAAGATACCAAATAGATGATGCTTGATCATGGCTAACATTTCTAACTAGGTATAATGTGATGAGTGATGACAAAACCTGTGCATTCTTGTAATGCCCTAAGGCTGGGTGAGCATTGTTTATTTCCGGAGCGTTTTTTTTCAGCATTTTTTTGTGATTTGATACACAGAAAAAATGTATCTGTACTTGACCTTTATCTGTTTGAACATATTATTGTGCATTTTTGTACTCTTGTATTTGCTCTGTTTGCTCTTTAATAAAGTTTCTTTCTGAAACGCTGAGGTTTTGCAATGTGGTTTTTGTCAGTGTGTTCTTTACAGCTAAAACACGTTTTATAAATGCCTTTGACTTGTGAAAAACAGGTCGACAATGGCCACAGCAATAAACGCTATTAAACACTGTGGCAAGTTGTGGTAAACAGACCAGACCGCCAAAACAAAACCGGGCCCCTAATTCCCCTAAAAACTGTCATCCCACCCCCAAACACCCGCCACACCAGACAAAAAAATGACTTGCTAAGACCCATAGTAAGTATGCTCCTTTACCTGTTGAACAGTGGACAGAGATTACCTGATGAAGCCCGTATGCCTTGGTTTTTTCAACCCTTTGTGAACCCAGTTTTCTCTGTTTAACCCATCATTATCCTAAAAACCACAAGTGAGAGAATTCCTCTCACTTCTGATTCTCTCGGATCAGTGCTTGTTATTGCGGCGGAGTCTCTAGAGTGTCTAAAAAGGCCCTAAACCCTGGTACAGATATGTCCAATGATCTGGTAATCCAAAGCCATAACAGATGGGACAACTGGTTGCTAGAGGTTGGATCCTTTGCATTCGGCATTCCATCCTGTACCCTATAAGCTATAATGGGGCACAGCTCCAGACCTATGAACCATCTGGCATAGATGTCCTCTAGTGTTTTGTGGCAGATAAAAAAGACTGCATGAAACCATAGGTGAACGTGATCTAACAAAGTAAATAACAATGTAAATAACAAAAGGAGTAGGCCTATAATCTATCAGTAAGGTCTTATACACACGTTCAATGTTTCACAGACGTGTCATCCATAGAAGGCCTGATGTAGAGTCCCCCCAACACACACAATATTATATGGGGAAACTGTTTGAATATTAAAGCTGAATGAGCCAGATGCAAAGTATACTTGACCTTGACAATCTGTCCATAGTATGGATGGTGTCCTGTGGACTAGATCTCGGAGCTCCCCGCATCATGATTAATTTTGATGTTGGGAGTTATGACACTATTTGAAAGTTGGTGCTAGTGCTCCGAGTCAGTACACTTGCTCGAACATTTAAGGTAGCTTCACACATACTGTATCGCAGCAGATGTGATCTAAATAACTGAACACAGCATCAAATCTGCTGCAGATCTGCTGCAGATCCTGTATGTGTGAACGCAGCCTTAGGCCGTAGTGCGAACCGCGAATATACGCACGTAGTTTTGAGGTTGATGCGTTCGCTTGAAAGTATACGATATACGGCCGCACAATGCACACTACATATGAGCTTACGGCCGGATCGTATACGGCGCCATGAAAAATGAACAAGACCATTGTTTGAGGACGGAAACGTTGAAACTCACGGCCGTGGATTTCCATGCGGTCACGTACAGAGTACTTATTTCAGCCAAATTGAACTTGGTTTTTCGATCCAAAAGGTTCTGTGTGGTTTACGGGGCTGGGTAAAGATTTCCAAGTAAATGACCTGGTTCAGATCGCTTCGAAACAAGCTAGGGAAGCATAACTCTACTACGGGCGTATGTTCGCGGTTCGCCCGCATGTTCGCAATCCGGCCGCATGTACGAACTACGGCCGGACTCATACGTAGTGTGAACATAGCCTTAAAGGAGTACTCCAGCGCCCCCCCCCCAAAAAAAAAACCCCAAAAAAACACAAGCTTTTCCTCTCCTATTCACTGCTGTGGAAGACAGCAAAGAGGACGGAAACCAGGCCCGCCCCCTGTTGTGCCTACATCAATCCAAGATGGCGCCTGGGATAGGAGGACGGGATCGACCGTAATTTGGTATGTATAGTTTATTAAACTTCTGGGGGGTTGGGGGGCGGGGACGGGGCCAGACAGCTTATTGACACACATTACAAAGTTATATAACTTTGTAATGTGTGTCAATTAAGCAGAGAAAGAAAATTGCCGCACTACCCCTTTGAACAGTATTGGAGCTCCCAACATCAAAATTAATCATGATTCGGGGAGCTCCGAGATCCAGTCCGCAGGACACTGCCCATGCTTACGGACAGATTGCTGAGATCGTGTGAATGTCCTCTTACAGATATGCACAGATATAAAGGGTATATGAGTACATGGAGTGTGGGGCTATTGGTAAATGAAAAGATTAGGTTCCAATGAAAAATATAGAAAATCGGTTAAAAGTAGTGAGACCTTCCTGCTACCCCCTGTGTGTCAGGAGCTGTCCATAGCAGGAAAGGATTGCTCTAGGGTTTCCTCCTACTCTGGACCTAGTTCTTGACATGGACAGAGGTGGCAGCACTGGGTTGGATTGGAAAGAACTACACAACTTCCTTTGGGGCATACAGCAGCTGGAAAGCTTTTAGGCACAATTTTTTTTGAAAAAACAAACAAACTGTGTTCTAACTCAACAAGTCCCTCTGTATGTGTAAGCATATAAAAATACAGGAGCTACAGGTTTTATCTATCATTCTCATTTGCGGTACTATATGTAACATCAGAGATGTAACCTCTTTAAAATACAGTAATAAAATACATAACTTCTGATCCGTGCTCAAGCTTTTGTCTTGAAAAAAAAATCTTAACAGTGAAGAGAATTGCCTTCAATGGCTTCACTGAGCTTGTAGTTTAATTTTTTTATTATTTTCTGATGTCTACAGGAAAAAACTAAGTAATGCTTTACATCTGCAGCCTACTGTTACTTTATAAGTGACCAATGGAAACGTTAACAACCATGAAACTATCACTTACAATATCGACTTTACAAAAAACAACCATCTCCCATAATAATCTTAGTATCTGAACTACATTTACAGTATCATGTAGCTAACAGAAAACTGCCCATTCTGTTGATGTCATTACAAAACTTTGCATACTTACAGTTCTTGGTTCCGGTTTTAGTTCTTTTTAGTTATTTTCCCGTAACATTTATGTGCATGAATATTACACAATCCAGTCATACATCTAATACAACCATCGATAGTCAAAAGGCCATCTAATATTCATCCTATATGCACAAATGATTAATAAAAAGTAAGGCCAGTCCTGTAATTTCCTGTAGTCAGATGAAACCTTCACGAATAGAAGCAGAGTTCTTTCATTTCCAATCAAGCCAAATCTCATTGACTCTTTCCGTGCACCCAGTAATATTCCTGTCTCGGCTCCTGTGTTATAAACGCTGGCTCGTATATGGTTTGACTGCAAATCAAGCAGCATAATAAACAGCACTTATCATACTTTTTCAGACAGTGCAAAGCAACATGACGGTGGAATAATAAGGATTTGTTGTGGCTGCAATATAAGCAGGCGCTCCTAGCACTGATAGATATCCATAGGCTGTGCTTATCAGCTGCATGTGTGTTTATTTGTTTCATTGTATAATGCTCCTTGTTATTACTGACCCCAGGCCATTACATTTAATAGGTCGGTAACTATATATATAATGCTGTAAGGGCAGGGTATGTGCAATGGGCACAGACAGCAGCAGACTTGGCTTCTATCTGTGTGATCACACAGCACACAGCACACATAAATTACCTCATCAGATCCATCTCTTTTTCTAAACAGCATGCCTCATGTACCCTGTGATTTCATAGAAACATGACATGCAGTACTAGAATAGAACTGGGAATATAGGTATATACGCCGGTACAGAAGATAGAGCATGTAAGCAGATGACATGAGCATTGTCACCACAATCCTGAACTCATATATGGCTATTATTCATCATTGATCATTTACAAATATTCCTATTCCTAAAGGTACATAGAGAAGAACGACTTACCATAGGAAACATATTACATGCTAACGCTATACATTTTAAAACATGAAAATGGGATATCACACACATAAAACAATAGTTATTAAACAGATCATTGTGTATGTATTATGAAGATGGATAGGGAGCAAAGATTAATATAAGGGTCAGTACAGGTAAATATCTGGCTACACAAATACCCCTAATAATCAAACTCCCCAACTATCCACAAGTTACAGACCAAAATGACCCCTGCTACCCCAACATAGATTTCACCATTGCTTCCTCGGAGAGACAAATACTCCATTTCTTGTACGCATAGAGGAATGTGTGTTGGGGTAGTTTGAGATACATATATTCCTTTTGAACTGTGTTAGTTTATGGCTTCATATAATTTCTCAACAAGGCTTTACTTTTCGTGTATGTATAACCTTCTTGCAGGAGTCTTTGGCTGCATGCCATAACCTTTATGATTCTGTGGCCTGCTCTTCAGGTTAGGTTCATACACAATATAAAGAAAGGATGGCTGGATAGATAGATAGAGATGATAGATGGATTGATAGATGGATAGAAAATGCCCTATTACACCAAAAGATGACTGACAGATTATTTTACAGATTTTTTCAGCCAAAGCCAACAATGGATTTGAAAAAAGGAGAAATTTCAGTCTTATCTTTAGGTTCTGTTCTCTGTTTATAGTCCATTCCTGACTTTGGCTGAAAAAATCTGTCAGATTTCTTTTGGTGTAATAGGGCCCATAGACAGACAGATAGATAGACAGACAGACAGACTGAAAGATAGATAGGAGACAGATAGATAGATAGATAGATAGATAGATAGATAGGAGATAGATAGGAGATAGATAGATAGATAGATAGATAGATAGATAGATAGATAGACAGACAGATAGACAGAAAGATAGATAGGAGACAGATAGATAGATAGATAGATAGATAGATAGATAGATAGATAGGAGATAGATAGATAGGAGACAGATAGATAGATAGATAGATAGATAGATAGATAGGAGATAGATAGATAGATAGATAGATAGATAGATAGATAGATAGATATTATAAACAGGCAGACAGAGAGGGTAGATGGATAGACAGATGATTAAACAAAGATTATAGATGTTTAGACAGACAGGTAGATGAATAGACAGACAGATAAACATAGATGGACAGAAATTAGGTAGATGAATAGACAGGCAGAGAGATGATAAAAATAAAGAGAATTAATAAATAAATGATAGATAAATAAATAGACACATAAAATAACAAAGATGATAACAGATACACAGATAGATAGATAGATAGATAGATAGATAGATAGATAGATAGATAGATAGAGCAAAAGACAAACAGAAACATATAGAAGCCAGAGAAACTGATAAATAAAAGGTGGATAAGTAGACAGACTGATGAAGAGATGATAGACAGCTAGACATAGAAGATAGAATAGGAAGATAGAAAAGTCAGAGGAGAAGGGAGTTCACTGTCTTAGACTTCTGGAATAAAACACTCCTGTCAAGCCGCCATCCCTGACTTGAATCTACAATTCTACTTCTCTAAGGAATTCCAGAGACAAGCGTCACGCAGAGCTGGGCTAGAGGTTGTTGTCAGTAGTCCAGGCCCACTGTGTACCCGCTGTAAATCACACTGCTGGCTGAGAGCAGCACAGATGGAAGGGATCTCCTCCATACAATGCAGAACAGGTAACCCATGAGGAGGGATACCCAGAGCCCAGTGACTCCAGGCACACAGGTGAATAGTCTTACATCTCTAATAGGCACGATTCCTCAGAAAAATAAACTGTAAGTCAACAACAAGAGAGAACTCTCATCATCCAAAGCATGAAATTTAGGGAAAATAGAAGTGTTCTCACTGACATGGAGATAGATAGATAGATAGATAGATAGATAGATAGATAGATAGACAGATAGATGATAGATAGATGATAGATGAATAGATAGATAGATAGATAGAAAGATAGATAGATAAATAGATGGATAGATAGAAGATAGATAGATAGATAGATAGATAGATAGATAGATAGATAGACAGCAGACCTGTTCCCAGAATAGGGGTTGTATTGCCACAAGATCTGATAACAATGGGGGTTATCCCTGACTGATTTCTAGGGTGGTACCTTTCGAGGGGTACCTCATCTGAAGGATACTATGGGGGTTCAGCCCCGGCACCAAGCATGAGCTGGGGCTTGAGTTACATGAGCCTGGGTTCATGGGCACAGAGCACAATAAACACCAACATGACAATGACAGCTTCCAATGACTTGGAGGATTTCACCTAGGTATGACAATCTGCTCATCTTCCAAGAAGAACTTGAGAAATACACAGACTTTTGTTACCTGCTACATCAACAAGTCCAATCCCCCTCTTCCTCCTCCTCCTCCTCCTCACAGTGATACAGCCAGACACCATGATTGCACCACCACCATCCACACAGATTGTTGTCCCCCTGCTACATGCTGAGCTGAGGGGGGTCCCCCCAGGCTGAGGGCCACAGGACCCCCCATTTCATCACACCAATAACCAGCACTCCTACTGAAAACTTGCCTGGAGTTGAATACCGATACAGCAGCCAGTGTCAGTCATCTCCACGCACACACAGCCCAGGAGATGGTGACTACACAATAGCATGGCAGCCGCTCACACACACAAGCAACAGGCGTCAGGGAGCAGACGGAGCCCTTACCTGAGCAACTACCTGACGCCGCTGGAAGGAGAGGGAGACAGGGACACCATTCTGCTGCTGCTGCCGTGCCCTCCTGTGTGCCGCCCGGCCGGAGAGCCCACCCTGAGCCTCACAGCATCATCCCCGGCAGTGGGGGACACACTCCTGGGCTCCTCCTGCCGCAGCCCCGGGGAAGAGTATGGACGAGGCAGACAATGCTCACACACCCAGCACCGTCTGCCTGGCTGAGTATCTCCTCGGCTCTGAGGGGCTGGCTGCTGCTGTGCTGCTGTGCTGCTGTGCTGCTGCTGCTGCTGTGCTGCTGTGTGATGTGGGTGGGTGTGATGGTGACTCTACACCAGTGTCATCTCTCTGCTGTCTGTATGATTCCCAGGCATGACCCTGCTCCTAGCTAATAATCTCTAAGCAGCCATCCTCATCATCACCCTCATCATCCTCCTCCTCTGACAGGGATTTCTTATCTCTCTGGCAATGTCTCTTCACTGCCTGGCTGCTTACTTACCAGTCACATTACAGCAACCTGTCTGGCATAAATAATTCCTCCAGGTTGGAAAACAGCACTGGGAAATTGTGCCATCCATTCCAGTGCTGGGCTCAGACAGCTCCCAATAATGGGATCATATTTTATATTATTAACACCATTTCTCTGCCTCAGCAAAAGTGCTCAGTGTGGGGGAGAAATGGAGGCTAAAAGGGGGGCATGTGTGTCTCTGGGGGACATTTATTACATGAAATGCTGCACAGACTTCTAGAAAACACAGCATTAGTGTACCTGGGAGAAATCCCCCCTTAGTCACTAGTCATTACCCCCTAGCTACCCAGCACATAGGCAATCTGCCAGACAGAGGCAAGTTCATTCTAGGAATGGGCTACCACAGCAAATATCAATACTCCTAGACATAAAGTCCTTGATATCGGCACTTGCTTAGCAAACATGCAATATGTCTGCACATGACCAATTACCATCTATGCTATAAATCCTTAGACATGGGCAATAAACTGTTTATGCATTACTCAGCAATAATGCAATATCCCTAGTTACCCCTAGGTATGAGCGATTGCCTAGCAAGCACAGGACCCCTAGACATGAGCAATTAGCCTCTGGCACAAGGGAGTGGTAAGCAGACATACAGTGCTCCCAGGCTGGGGCAATTACATTGCATTCAATAGCTATTACCTCTGCAAACACCAGTAGCCCTAGACATCATCTGCCACTAGGCATGAGCAATTACCCAGCAAACATGCAATATGTATGAAGATGAGCCATTATTTTCTATAAAGGACCAATACATCTGTAGACGTCAGCAATTACTTCCTAAAAATGAGCAATTACCCAGCAAATGTGCAATTGTCCAGGAAGCATTTTTTCTGCAAATGAGCCATAACACCCTAGGAGCAAGAGCAATTACCCTGGAACCATGCATTATCGGCTCTAGGCATAAGCAACTGTCCAGCAAACAAGCAATGACTCCAGATAAGAGAAGTTACATAGTAAGAATGAGCAACTGCACCAGGAAAACATACCTAGACATGAGCAATTACTACCTAGAGGAAACAATAATCCCATTAAATTACCTAATAAATATTTTATAAAAGTAGACATGAGCAATAAACTAAGGGTATGCCATACCATATAGACTAGCAGTTACCTACTAGGGGCAAGCAATTACCTCTTAGAAATAAGTAGTTACTCTAATAAATATGCAATGCCTCAGGACACATGCAATAATCTTCTGGAAATGTGCAATGTGTTAAGTATCCCTAGACAGTGGCATAGCTACCTTAGAGGCAGGGTAGGCAGTTGCTATGGGGCCCGTGCAGGAGGGGGGCCTGGGGGAGAAGGTAAGAGCATGTGTCCTTCTGCTTAACCCCATATGTACTGCAGCTCAATGCAGAGGTCACCAGCAATAAGGCAGATATCTCCTTGTGTTCTGAACTTTGGGTCACTTACACACTGCAGTACATAAGGGGTTAAGCAGAAGGTAGTCTGCTCCTGCACCTACGTAATTAACTATTAGGGCTCCTAATGGGCCCTTATAGGTAAAAACAGTGGACTGTCATAGCAAGCAGCCATTGGCTCTCTATAGTGCTTTGTGTTGTGCATAGGGGAGGGGGGGGCCCTTAAGATTTTTTGCTATGGGGTCCCGTGTGAATCCTAGCTATGCCTCTGTCCCTAGATATAAACAGCAACCCTCTAAGTATGAGAATTTGTCCACCAAACAGGCATATACCCTAGCAACTGGTAGCTATCTCATAGGAAAGAATACCTAACCAGCAAACATGCATCACCTCTAGTATTCACCAATAATTCCCTAAGTATGAGTAACTGAGCAACAAACATCCAATACGTTTAAGGGTGCTCTTACATTGACTGTGCCTGCTGTAAGCAAACCCTTGTCCAAAATGGGCAGATTAATGCTAATTCAATGAATTTTTTTTTACGACTCAATAATTGTAAGTTGGACATTACAGCGCAGTATCAGCCGCAGATCTCTTGTTTACACATAGGGAGATGTCGATCCAACCAACAATGATTTTTAGTTCTGCGTTATCCCATCGATCAGCCAATAAATCAGCGATCGCTAGATCACTGGATCCTTTACACAAGGCAAACTGGCCTGTTTGGACAAGAATTTCCTTGCTCAAAAGACACTTCAGACATGAGCGGTTCCCTTTAGGGGCTAGAAAGTACCTACTAGACATGAAGAACAACCCCCTGGACCAAGCATTTGCCTTTCAAACATGCAAAATTTCTATGCATGAGTAATAACCTTGTGAGAACAAACAATTACCCCAGGAATTGTGTACTACACATAACTGCACAATATACCCCTAGAAGTTAATTATCTCCTAGAATGAAGGAATTTCTCCACCAAGACACAAAAAATACCCACCGGAGACAGGAAGCAGGACACGGACATGAGCAATACCCCCAGCACCAACAATTGCTCAGCAAAGCATGTAATATCCCTAGACATGAGTGACTCACTCTTACGAATTAGCAACTGCCCATCAAACATACAATATCCCTGCACATTAGTTATGACCTTATAAGAATCACAATATACCCTAAGCCCAGGAAAATGTCCAGCATACTTGCAGTACTCCTAGATATCAGCAGTTATACCGTAAGAAATATGTTATATCCCTAGATGTAGATCATAAACCTCAGTATGTAGTCAGAGTGTGAACAGAACTAACATAAGACTTTATGTATTAAAGTGCTATATCTCTGTAGATACCACTCCCCACTTTTATAATATTCAAACAACTATGTCAAAAGCACAGTAACAATCCATTAGATCAAGCAAAAATCAGAACTTGACGTTACACGAGTATGAGGAATCCCTCCCCTGAAACGCTGTGTGGTGGATGGGACGGACACGTTTATCAGTCATTGTGATTATTGGACACATGATGTAATAAAACAAAAGAAAAGACAGCAGAAATGTGAGTCAAAATATGGTTTTCCGTGATCTAGCGGACAGTTATTGTGTTCCAGACATAGTTGTTGTCCAGCTTGGAATAGAAGTGGGCATAAAAAATGACCCCATGGGGACAAGTAATCCCCCTACATACATAGAATATCACTAAATGTACAATTACTTCATGTGAGTAAAGTGATTAACCCCTATAATTTAACCAGTAGACATGTATGGTTACCCTAAGACATGAGTGAGTAGCTTGAGGCATCCATAAAATGGTCAACAGCTCAGGAACATGAGTTTTTTTTTCATGTGTAACATAACCTGTCATACAGTTGTTTGGTATATCATGTGAAATAAACAGTGGCATGCATAACACTGGGATGGTGGAACTTAAATATTTAATAATATTTAAATACAATTCCAGAATCCAGCCATACTAATTTTTATTATCATTATTTATTTTTAAAGCATCCTTGATTTCAGAGCACTGTATATATTATAAGGGGTTAAAGTGCAGAATGTAACATAAATAAAGAAAAAAACAACATGAATAATGTAAATAACAGACTGGAACATAGGGAGAGAATTCCCTGTCCGCTAGGACTTACAATCTACAACTTGGCGGGAGGGCGGTGAAGTGGCAACAGAGTTATTATAGGTTGTAGTTCTTTTGAAGAGGTGGGTTTTCAGGTTGATTTTGAAGGTTGCGATGGTGGGTGAGAGCTGGAAATTTTAAGTTAGTGAGTTCTTGAGTATAGAGGAAGCTCAAAAGAAATCTCTGAGGTGGTTGTGTAAGGGAAGAGCACAGACAGAGGTCTCATAAGCATAAGAGGTTCCTCAAGGGCGGTATCGGGAGATCAAGTCAGAGATGTACAGTGTAAAGGGGACAGGTTGTGAATGGCCCTGTATGTCATGGTTAACAAATTAAACTGAGTTTGTTGGGCAAAGTGGAGCTAGTGAAGGGATTGGTGAGAGAAGAGGCAGAAGAGCAACAAGTGGAGAGGTGGATTATTGGAGCAGCAGAGTGCAAGGGTGTAGGATGGCAGGCCAGAGAGGAGGATGGAGGAGAATGTTGCAGTAGTCCAAGTGGGAGATGATGAGGGCAAGTACCAGCGGTTTAGTTGAGCCAGAGTTGAGACAAGAGCAGGCAGCAGGAGGTGGTACGGGTCTGGAAATGTGGTTAGAACAAATAGATTCTTCTGTATTGTAAAACATATTTTGCTGCTCCTGTTCTTAATTTACTCCCAAAACAATTTAACTGGGGCACTTAGACTGTAGTTTTCCTAATTCTCACTATTTTCCATCACTGCCTTTTTATCTAAAATACATACATGACTGATATTATGTTTAAAGGGTATTCCCATCTCAACTAATATAATTAAACTTTTTTCCTTCTCCTCATATACCACTCCTTTTCTTTTATTGTTGACAGATCATGGTCTAGGTTACAGACCACCACTAGCATTGGTCTAGCTGATGTATATATACAGTTGTGCTCAAAAGTTAACATACCCCTACAAAAGTTTTGCCTTGTCTTTTTTTGTTTAGAGAACATGAATGATAATACAAAAACTTTTTTTCACTAATAGTGGTTCCTGTTAATTCCTGGGCTGTCTTGCATGATTTGCGAGCTTGAGATGTCCCCAGAGTGGCTCAATGATATTGAGGTCAGAAGACTGACTCCAGAACCTTCACTATGTTCTGCTGTAGCCAATGACAGGTCGACTTGGCTTTGTGTTTTGGATTGTTGTCATGTTGGAACATCCAAGTACGTCCTGTTAGCAGCTTTCTGGGATAATGAATGCACATTTGCCTCCAGTATTTGCTGATAACCTGCTGCAATCATCTTTCTATCAACTTTAACCAAGTTTTCTTTGCCTTTGTAGCTCACACATCCCCAAGACATCAGTGATCCACCTCCGTGTTTTATAACAGGAATTGTGTTCCTTTTATCATAGGCCTTGTTAACACCTCTCCAAATGTAACATTTATGTTTGTGGGCAAAAAGCTTGTTTAGTGCTGTTTAGTGTATTGTAGGCAAGATATTTTGTGACATTTGCGCAATAATGACTGGTGACTCGACCATGCAGCCCATTTGTCTTCAAGTGTCTCTTATTGTGCATCTTTAAATAGCCTCACCACTAGTTTTCAGAGTCCTGCATTTCAGCGGATGTTGTTTTGGCGTTTTCTTTGCATCCCTGACAATTTTCAGTTGTGGCTGAAATTTATGTCAATTCATGTTAACTTCTATGCATGTTATTAGGCCAAAATCACCAGGGTATGTGAACTTTTGTTCAGGGTCATTTAGATGTTTTTGGTTGTCATTATGATTTAACCCCCTCATGACCAAGGTAATTGGTACCAGGATGTCTGGGCCAAATTAATGCAATGTTCCTCCCCGCCTTCTAAGAGCCATAGCGATTTTATTTTTCCACCTATAGGGCTAGTTGGGGTGTCATTTTTTGCGCCATGATCTCTAGTTTTTGATAATATCATATTGGTGTAAGAGAAAATTTTGGATTGCTTTTTATTAATTTTTTCCTGACATATCATTTAAAAAAAATCAGCAATCCTGGTGTGTTTTCTTTTTTTTTCCGTTTACACCGTTTACCGTGTTGGAACAATAATGTTATAATGTTATATTTTATTAGCTCAGACAATTCTGCACACTACGATGTGTAATATGTTTATTTATTTTTACATATTTTTATTTTTCAAATGGGCATGGAGGTATTTTAAACTTTTATTTGGGGGGTCGGTTATAAGGGTTTTTTTAAACTTAAAAAAAAAATTTTTTTACAGTAAAATATACAATCATTAGATTGCATATACTGATCTATGCTATGCCATGGCATAGATCAGTGTTATTGGCGATTTGTGCATAGAGCCTGCCTGAGAGCAGACTCTATACATAAAACGCCAATCCGACAGGACATAGGTAAGTGGCTTACCCCGCTATAGATCACAGCATAGTAACATAGTAACATAGTAAATAAGGTTGAAAGAAGACTAGAGTCCATCAGGTTCAACCTAGGGGAACCCTACTGTGTTGATCCAGGAAAGGCAAAAACCCCTGTGAGGCAGACGACATTTGCCCCACCACAGGGAGAAACCCCCCCCCCCCGACTCCAATGGCAACCAGAATAATCCCTGGATCGACGTATCACCGGAAATCTAATGCCCATAACTTGTAATATTATATTGTTCAAGAAAAGCATCCAGGCCTCCCTTGAACTTATTTAATGAATCGGCCATGACAACATCATGTGGCAGAGAGTTCGAGCGTTTAAGGGGTTAATGACAGGCAGCTGCAGCTTGCAGTTTGCAGCTGCCTGTCATTATCCTTGGCTCCAGATAAACTGATGTGTGCACACACATCAAAAGCCCCTGAAGTCAGGAACTTATATATACACTCCTGCTGCACGGGGCATGTGCATCAGGAACGTATATACATATACATATATATGCGTATTGTGGACAAATGGGGAAAAAAAATTGTGTTATCATTCACGTTCTCTGAAAAAAGTACAAAAGAAAAAATTCTGTCTGGGTATGTAAGCTTTTGAGCGCAACTGTAGATAGAGTATACATATTTAAGTATATTATACACTCTCTCTATATACATCAGTGCTATAGCTATACATACGCCAGGCAGATCCCTGCTTTTAGAGCAGAGCTGTCAACAATGGGAGGGAAAGAACAACATCAGGTGAAGGAGGAAAGTATTAGCAAAAACATTTAACTTTTTAATTATTTAAATTTATACATTGTGTGGACATACTCTTAGGGTATGTTCACACTGAGCAAATACGGCGGAATTCCGTGGCACATCTCTCCACCACAGAATCCCGCCATGCTCAGTGTCCTACTCCTCCACAGCCGCCGCTCTCCGCTCAAAGAAGTGACATGTTACTTCTGTGAGCGGAGAGCGGTGGCAGCGAAGTAGCGCGCTCTCCTATAGACAGGCTCTGGGACACTTGAGACAGGCGGGAATTCCGTCTGTTTTACTCAGTGTGAACATACCCTAATCCTTTTTTGGCATTTACAAATATGTAGCGTGTGGTGTGGAAATGTTTCAGGGGGCATTAAAATGTAGCTTAAATCAGCTAACTGTGGCACACTTTACAGGCTCCATGCCAGTGAAATGAAGCAATAGAACCATTGTCATTCAGAAGTCTAGGAAAGTTTTCAGAGAAGTTGATTGGAAATTGTATTGATGGCATTAATATAGAATATATTAATATATTAAGGCCTTTTTATAGTAGTAATTGCATGTAATAATTTCATGTTTAGATCAAAGTACATATATATAGAACCCCTAGGCAGAGCTTTAGAGAATATCACCTTACAAAATATTTATCATGTTTTTCCACCACTTTTCTGATTAAGGTTACAAACCCACTTGCCGGATCTGCAGCGAGTCTCCTTGCTGCGTTTTTGCAGCGAGACTCGCTGCAGATCCTGGCCCTATACTTTCAATAGCAGAGAAACTCGCAGCAGGGATGTACATCCCTGCTGCGATTTTGTCTGCAGCCCGCCCCATTAACCCCCCGGCCGCCGGACATTATACATTACCGGGTCCCCGTTCCTGCTTGCTTCGGGGCTCCCGGTGTCTTCACGGCCCGCCCGGCCAATCAGTGCGCTGCGGCGGGGCAGCGCACTGATTGGCCGGGCGGAACGTGCCGGGAGCCGCTGAAGCAAGCAGGAGCTGGGATCAGGTAATGTATATCACCCCCAGCCCCCGGCCGCACGATCGCCTGCAGCCCCCGACCGCACCATCGCCCGCAGCCCCCGGCCGCACGATTGCCCCCAGCATCGCAGCCCCCGGCCGCACGATCGCCCCCAGCGGGCGATCGTGCAGCCGGGGGCTGCGGGGCTGGGGGCTGCGGGCGATCATGCGGCCGGGGGCTGCGGTGCTGCGGGCGATCGTGCGGCCGGGGGCTGGGGTGCTGCAAGCGGCCGTGCGGCCGGGGGCGATCGTGCGGCCGGGGGCTGCTGGGCGATCAGGGCTGCAGGGGGGCGGGCAGGATATACATTACCAGGTCCCCGCTCCTGCTTGCTTCGGTGGCTCCCGGCACGTTCCGCCCGGCCAATCAGTGCGCTGCCCCGCGGCAGCGCACTGATTGGCCGGGCGGGCCGTGAAGACACCGGGAGCCCCGAAGCAAACAGGAACGGGGACCCGGTAATGTATAATGTCCGGCGGCTGGGGGGTTAATGGGGCGGGCTGCAGACAAAAGTATGCTATTGAAAGTATAGGGCCAGGATCTGCAGCGAGTCTCGCTGCAAAAACGCAGCAAGGAGACTCGCTGCAGATCCGGCAAGTGGGTTTGTAACCTAAAGCCACATCAGTTGTTGCTTTATTGTAAGCACACAACAGGGGGTGTGCACAGTGCACTACTGTAATAGCCCGGGGCACCAGCGGGATGTAAATTTCTCTCAAGATATATAATATAAATATATATATATATATATATATATATATATATATATATATATATAAAAATTGGGGGGCGGCGGAGGTCTATTGTATAGCTTTATATTGTACAGAAGTCTTTATAAATATGTTATCCTCTTTAAAAACTAGCTTTTAGAGAGGTGTTTATCATTCTGTTACTTTTTTCCGAATTTTTTTTTACATATCTGATCGATATCCCATCTTATCCTATGATCGCTTTCTATAGAGTCTGTCTCCTGCAGGGAGGACCAGTAGGTAGAAATAGCACTGAACTGAGCACTTCTCCCTGTTTGTTCTCTTGATCAGTGGAAGTTTTAGCACCCGGACCCCACCGATCAAAACTTTCGTATATTTCTATGACGTGTCAAAAGTATTCTAAACTGATATTTTCACTTTATCACTCACATAATCACTGTCGACCCTGGCCGCCATCTTGGGTCGAACCCGTCATCTTCAGGAGGCCAGCCAGACCGCTCCAGCCCTCCCTCATGCTCAGCCAATCGCGGCTGAGCAGCTGATGATGCGCTGGAGGGGGGGCCGGCATGAGAAACGGCTGGAGCTGTCCGGCTGGCCTCCTGAAGATGGCCTGATCGACCCAAGATGGCGGCTGGGGGCCAACAGTAATTCGGTTTGTATAATGCACCATACTTCTGGGGGTGGGGGGAACCTGTGCATTATACTTAAATAACACACATTACGAAGTTGTATAACTTTGTAATGTGTGTTATTTAGTGAATAAATGTGTAGCACCGCACTACCCCTTTAAGGCCTGGTCAGTACTTGTATTAACTACACATAAACTTTGGCAGCATAACTTGTTTTGGGAGTGAAGGAGGTCGCCTTGTGATCCATGGATGGATTTCTGGTTGCAGTCAAGGCAACTTGCCGTTGCTTTTTTAGACTAACAAGGACTGCAAAAGGGTTAAAAATTTAATGAAGCTATATGTTACTAGTCAGCGATCAATATCCGTGCTAACTTCTGCTAGAGAGAAGTACTGTAAGCGCACTTAGTTATTGATCTCAGGATATACTTTCTAATGCTTTACTGTACAAATTTAGATTTGTTCAATTTGTACTCTCATGCAGAAAGCTTATAGAAAATGACTTTCTACTAGTAAATGTCATGAGTCAGCCTCTTATGACACTTCTATGAATAGTATAGGCCCTGGGACCGTGTTTTAGAAACTCAGGAGAGCTTGTAGGACATTAATCAAACTGTTTCCCGCCTTTTAGGAAAATGTTAGGCACAAAATGACTTCTATTTTTAATAAATAAACTCATTTTTCACCCTTTATCACAGATTAATGCATTTTGTTGCGAGGGCTATTATGTTAATATAGCTGCTGAGGTAATAATAGCTGCTATACATATCCTCATAACATCCAGGTGGAATAAATGTAATAAAAGTTCTACATTAATAAGAGCTGCCCTGTATTAAAGGGTTTACCTGGCAAAGGATCATTATTACTCAAAATGTTTAAACTAATATTTAATATAGTAAACAAATAAAATTATTTTTACTATTCAGCAACTTATTTTCTAACTTAAAAAAAAATTACTTTTAGATTGAGCTATAGCCACATATTTTTTGTATTACCTCATCAGGCCTGCAGGTGTCAGTATAGTCTTTGCTCTATATGGAAAAAGCCTTGCATTTTTTCCTTATCATATTGTAGTAGCCTGCCACCTGCAGGACATCAAAGTGTATTACACTACCTTAAAGAATATTTTGGGGCATAATTTTTTTTACTGACAGGATTCCAATTAGGGATGGTCCGAATCTGCCGAGGTTCGGGTTCGTACGAACCCGGACTCTGGGCAATGATTTCCGCTGTCTTAAACCTCCATGGAGAGGGTGGATAAAGCGGGAGGACCGCCTTGAAAACTGGGATACAGCCTATGGCTGTGGCTGTATCCCGGTTTTCCAGGCGGTCCTCCCGCTGTATCCACCCTCTCCACGGAGGTTTAAAGAGGACCTGTCACCCCTGGTGACGGGGTGACAGGCTCCTGACCCCCCGTTAGAGCCCCCTTTACTCACGTGATCCCGCCGGGTCCTGCTTCTGAAGATGGTCGGGTCACGGAGATATCGGCGCCCGAAGCCCGGCGCGCGCGCTCCTCAGATGAGTCCAACACTCATAGAGAATGACAGGAGAGTCCAGCGCTCCGTCATTCTCTATGAGCGCTACACTCATCTGAGGAGTGCGTGCGCCGGGCTGCAGCGGCTGAGATCTCCGTGACCCGACCATCTCCAGAAGGGGGACCTAGTGGGATTAGGTGAGTATAGGGGGTCGGGAGCCTGTCACCCTGGCACAGGGGGGTGATAGGTTCCCTTTAAGACAGCGGGAATCATTGCCGAGAGTCCAGGTTCGTACGAACCCGAACCTCGCAGGTTCAGACCATCCCTAATTCCAATGTTTACACACAGGTTTGATGGGCAGAATAACGTACATTCTGCAGTCATAAAAACTGAGCCTGACAGGCTACAAAAAAATCAAATGGGATAAATTAGCATCTATTAGAAAACATGTGACAATAGATGCTTCTTATCTTCCACAGCTCCTGTAGAAACTCCAGTGTGAACAGAGTCTAATCCACATTTTATACTTAGCAGGCAATGCTTTTTAATATGTTTATCTAGGGAGTTATATTTCAGAAAACGGTAAATTGTACCTATAATGCAGAATGCTAGATATTTGCTGATTCATTTCATAGTGCTGATGCATTCACTGTGAATAGCAAGTAATATTCTCTTGTGTACATTATTACTACCTTTGAAAATATGCTGTCACTCAGTGCTATCTATTGACTCTATCTCTTACAAGCCCTGTATGTTCATGCATTTTTCATTTAAAAAATTGTAGTCATAACCTATGTAATGTAAAGGTTTTCTAAATATAACAGTCTAAATTGCCTGGAGAAACCTAAGCACAAGATGAATGACTGGTATAAATATTATCTATGGAACATAGGCATAGACTGTGGGGAACATAAGAGAAATATAAAGATTCGGATCCAGCCCAAGTAGGAGTGTGGTAGCCACAGTCTGTCTATCTGTTTGTCTATCTGTCTCTCATTCCACTCCATATCTTTTATGATCTTGAGTTTACATTGAGGAGGAAAGGCCTTTGGGACCTCTACCTCAGGAACATAAGGATCTCCTGATGACTTCTTGGTTATCCTATCCAGTGTAGAAGGAATGGTGAAGCATGCATATTTCTCTTTGTTTTACAATTTTCTCACTACGTGAAAATATGTCTTTCTGGGCAGAAAGAGACGGTACTTTATTGGTAATGACAGCCGCGAATAATGTTCATATCTTGTCTCACTAAAATGACATCCATTCCGACCCCGAGCTGAACTCTGTAGCTTCCGCCCTACAATGGAGGCAGAATGTGGTTGTCTGAGATACCCAGCTGTCGCAAGTGAAGGGCATGTGTCAGCACCCAGACCCAGTGATGGGCAGCCTATAGAAACTCAGGAGCACCAGGCTAATCACTAGTGGCCGCTGGAGCCGAGGCAGCTGGAGGGAGATTTAAATGTGCAGCTGATCACAGCAGCCACCTGTTATTGTCTGAGCTTCTGCCAACTCACTAGCATTTTTCCAGACTCTGATATATTGTTCCTGACTTCTAGCATTGTTTGCCTATGTCCCTAAACTCTGCTTTTGTACTGTTGTGATTATTTAAGAAGGGGAATGCAGGTTTAAAGCACCCCAGCCTATTAGAGCACCCATTACAAGGGGTAATAACTCAAGAAGGCAGGCTTGTCCGAATCTTTACTGCAGTCAACAAGATGAAAATTGATATGCTGTCAAAGTGGTAAACACTCTTCTCCTGTCCAGAGCCACAACTGCCCACAGAACCTACCTGAAAGTAAATAATGTATGTTTTTGAAGCCTGACAGGTGAAATTCTCTTTCACATTTTCATTGTTACAGTCCATTTCTTCAGGACGGTTTTAAGAAAGGGTTAAAACCTGCAAACATCAGAGTTCACATCTCTGCTCTCTGTGATCTTAGACAGAAGATTATGTGCTGGGAACTCTTAGTGGATCAGCTTTGCTTGTGAGACTTTGCCAGTTGACTTCTTGTCTCAGACTTCTGTCAGTTATTACCTCAGCAAATCGGGTAAGTAATATTCCTGCACTGGGGCTTTGGAGCTCTACCTTATTTTCCTTTAGGATTGGGTGTTGGTGAGAATTTTACCCAAAGGTTGCATCTTTAATTTAAAACAAATCAACAGATTGACTTGCCCTTGTTCCTGCTGAAACCCATCAATGAAGAGTTGAGGAAAAGCAAGAATCTGCAAATCCTTGAAGTGTAAGTGGATAATACAGCCCACTTGGTATTCTACCAGGAAGGCAGGTTTAAAGTACCTCAGCCTATTAGAGCTCCCTTTACAAGGGCCATGTTCACGAATTCTGTACTCATTGACAAAATCTGCATGACTGCTTCTTGCTTATAGACTGGACATTAGGTCATATAAACAACCTTCAGTAGAAGAGTGGTTATGGCAAGTAAATGTCCTCTCCTCTTCTTATGTGGCTTGCTTAGGACGTTAGGGAAAGGGTAATTTCTTTACTTACTGTAAATTCTCTTTCCTGTAGTCCTAAGCAGCAGCACTGACTATCCTTCCAATTTTTTTCTTATTATGTATTGTCAAAAGAATTACACAAGGAGCCTAGGGTAGGCCAGGTTCTTATAGGCAGGGTTCAAGTCTTTAAAAGTTTTTACCATCTGTCCTATCATTGCAGGAAGATGGAATTGTGTCTGACCTTGGCTCTGTTTACTGGTCTTGCTTTCATTTCATTTTTCATTCTGTCCTTGTTGCTACTCTCCTAGATTGACTCATGGTCTGTTACTGACTATTCCTCGTTTTGCAATTTGTGGTGTGGCTTATCTGTTACTCACTGGCTTTAACTTAAATGGTTGACTTTTCTGTATCCCTGACAGGCCCTGCCGCATAGGGCTAATCATACAAATAGACAAGGAGAGTGAGTTGGGTTCAATTTCAACATCGCTGTTCCTCTACAGGTTTGAAATCCACCACATGTAATAAAAATAGTCACGCAACCCAAATGAGATAATAATTCACATTTACAATATGTCTTCTCTATGTTGACATTATTTGGTAATGGTCCTTTTACTATTTTGGGTGTTATAGGGTTTAGAAGTCAATCAGGTACACTAACAGGGACATCAATTAGGTACACTAACAGGGAAGACAGCAACAGGGGACAAGGGAGACTATGAGGTACAGTATTAAGGGATAGAGGTGATAATTAGTAACTAGGTTAGGGCGACATCCATGTAAGGGAGGGGTTATTTTGTCTTTATTAGGTTTTTTTTCTTACTTTGTGCCATGGAGAAGTTCAGCATTTCCAGCTCTGATGTCCTCCATACACAATGGAGGTTATCAGAGCCAGAAGAGCTGTCAAAAGGCAGACCCTCCTGTCAGTTTACACTGCTATTGGTCTGTCTGTAATGAAAGATCAATCACAGCAATCCCCTGCCAAGGTTAGTGATGATAGGCCATTAAATCTAACATTGCTACCCTAGGTATGATTTACAGTCACAAGAAAGAAAGAACACCTTCTTAGCAGTAGTTTGTTATGCATTGTTGTTAATCTGTGTTTTTTTATTTTTTTTATTTTAGAGACTACATGATTTTTTTTTATTATATCCTGATGCTTAAAACCATAGAATTTAATAAAAATTTACTTTTTCTCAATAGTACTCATTGAACATAAATGTAAATAAAAAAATATACAGTGCACTTGGAAATTCTGTTTTGCCATAAAAAATAAAACCAATTTTCCCACTCATCGATCTCGACTCAATACTCCACAATGAGAACATGGACATCTGTACACTCCATTGCATAGTTGTCTATAATTATAATAGCAGTAGGCAAATAATGTGTAACTTCCATTATGACTAATTCTGCGGTATTTGAGGTTGTCATGTACAAGAAAAGGTTAATGCGCCTCAATGACCTTTATAAGTAACTCATGAAAGATCTGGACTACCACTCTTAATTAGGGAAGTAAGGTGACGGCCTATTAAAAAGTGAAAAGCAGCAGATGTATGCATTATCAGAAACCGAGCATCTGTGCAGCAAAGCCTAGACCTAGACCTAGACTTCACTCCATTTTAACTTCCTGTGCTGTCAAGGCCATGTTAAATCCTCTAAACAACAGTAATACAAACAGGAAAAAGAACTTTGTATTTGTGTAATAAATGTTTTTTATCAAGGTCAGTGTGTGATACATACATCCAGTACTCATACATCTGCAAAAGCAGAAAACCTGGTAGAGGCCTGAGAAATAATTGCCTAACAAGAATGAACAAGGACATAGGGTGATATAAACAGACTGGAGGTGCTCTGGTAAAAATAAAAACTGTTTAAAGGTCCTGAAGAGAAGGGACCTTCCAGAAATCCAAGTAATAAGCATAAAAAATAGGAAATACAATACCTAGTACATACTGCAAGACCTGAGCGTCTCCCAAACTCCACAAAATAACTACATGAGAATCAATGTCACCATTTAAATGCTTTCTTTAGCTCAACTTTGTGAATTTAAGAGAAATCAGCACTTTATATTTGCTGCTATAGTTACTAGAGATGAGCGAACCTCGAGCATGCTCGAGTCGATCTGAACCCGAACTTTCGGCATTTGATTAGCGGTGGCTGCTGAAGTTGGATAAAGCCCTAAGGCTATGTGGAAAACATGGATATAGTCATTGGCTGTATCAATGTTTTCCAGACAACCTTAGCGCTTTATCTTTGTTCAGCAGCCCCAGCTAATCAAATACCCAACGTTCGAGTTCAGATCGTCTCGAACCCGAACCCGGTTCGCTCATCTCTAATAGTTACCTATTAATATGTGTGGGTTCTTCAGTTCACAATATGCTGCTTAAGTGGGTATTCCAATGTCCAAATATTACCCCTATCCACTGGATAGAAAATAAAAACTGATTGTTGGGGGGGGGGGGGTACAAACACTGGGACCCCCACAGATCATCAGAACAGAAGAAAATTAGAACCCCCGAAAGACGTAAATCTTCTGTGCATACACTACCAAGGCTCCACTTGTTCTATATGGGATGTTGGAACATTGTCGAGTTCAGCTAGTTATCCTTTATCTTATGAACTGGGGATAACTTCTAGTCAGTTCTAGATCATTCTTAGAGTTTAAGAAGGCATGCTGAACTCCAGCATATGTGCCTCATCCTTCCCCCTCCCTACCACCATGATTAGTATGCATTGGATTCTAGCACTAAGCTCTGTAAACCAATTAGTCCGGGCAGAGAGAGAGGAAGGAGGCATGCATGCAGCTGGTTAGCCCTGCCTACCTGACATTTGAGCTCTAAGCTTAAAATAAAGAGGAGGATGCAGTGTAGCATGATTCCCTAACACTTGAGCTCTATGCGTGATCACTCTTTTCAGGGTGCACTCTTACATTCTTTTTGTGTGGCTTTTTCAAGGCCTCCCAAAAAAACGCTAGAAAAACTGCCAATGCGTTGTTTGCGTTTTTTTTCTGGCATTTTTCTTGCACTTTTTTCTCGTTTTATTTTTACTTCTAAATAAATAAGTAAAAACACTAGTAGTGCAGGTTTAAGAAATGTATGTTATAAGAGTTAAATTGTGTGTCCTTAGTCAACTGATATAGTAATGGTAGTCTAGCAAATGTACCTTTGCTTAAACTAAATGTCCCAAACACTCGCGCTCTCCTTGTTCTCTGATTGTCTAGTCCTTTTTAAATTTCCTAAAACTTTCCTCCATCTCCCTGTCTCTTCTTGAGTCACTGTATGTTTGTGACTCTGAGGTATCCTTTAGTTTCGACCCTTTATCTTTTACCTTGTGTTTCCTAACCTGTTCCTCCAATCTTTTGCTATGTGTGTTATTGATTTGGGAATTAAAATGTAATTGTCATTTCAAAACAACTTTCCAAAAATCAATAGTACAAGGAATTTTAGAAACTCTGCAATAGGTTTTGTTAGGCAAAAAGCCTCTTTCTGTACTCAAAAAGCTGTTCTTTAGCTACCCCCCCTCGCCCCTAACTTGAAGAGAAGCAGATTTGTTGTGTTTATTATGGCCTATGGAGGAGGGAGGAGTCGAGGGGGGTGAATGAGCATGGAGAGGAGCGAAAAGGCCCATGTATAGGAGCAGCACAGCACAACATCCTGCACTCTTACCTCACCAAGTTCCCAGACCAGCACTGAGCAGTCTGACCTTTAAATCCAGCCTATTAAGTGCCAGGCTGTTTGTCTCCTCTTCCTGCTTACTCATCCCTCTCAGTTGGCCCCTCCTCCCTCCATTGGTTATAATAAACAAAGCAAAGCCATCTTCACTTTGCTCCTCTGTATTGAAGAATTGAGGGGGGGGGGGGGCTGGAAAATAGCTTTTTAAGTAAAGGAAGAAGCTTTTTAAAATCTCTTGTACAATTTGCACTGTAGGTCTTTAAAGTGATACTGTCACCCCCACCCCCACCACCACTCTATGTAAGGTTCTCTATACCATCTAGATCTTTTCCATGAAAATTTGCATATTACTTCTTTCTGCTCTGAGCCAGGACCCTTAAGTCCCTACAGAATAGAGCAGTGGGATGCTCCATTTATTCCTTTAGGCTGGGTTCACACACAGTATATTTCAGGCAGTATTTGGTCCTCATGTCAGGTCCTCATGGCAACCAAAACCAGGAGTGGATTGAAAACACAGAAAGGCTATGTCCACATAATGTTGTAATTGAGTGGATGGCCGTCATTTAATGGCAAATATTTGCTGTTAGTTTAAAACAACGGCCGTTGTATTGAAATAATGGCAGTTATTTACCATTATATGGCAGCCATCCACTCAATTTCAATATTGTGTGAACATAGCCTTTCTGTGTTTTTAATCCACTCCTGGTTTTGGTTGCCATGAGGACCTGATATGAGGACCAAATACTGCCTGAAATATACTGTTATATAACCAGCCTTAACCGGTATATATAATCCACCACTCTTAGCCCAGACCAGCCCAGGTAAGTCCACCCTATGTCCTCATTATCTTGTGGCTGTCAGTCAAATAGATTGGGTGTATGCAAGTGGACCTTAGGCCGGTGCTAAAGAGGACATTGGTTGTGTTCTGGTCTCTTGCCAATTTGAGCCCTTATTCTCATTTGTATGATAAAACAACAGCTTATATCTTGGAGCCGGAAATTTAACAAAAATTATAGGTATGCCAGATTGTTAAATATGTTTTGGTAACAAAACAGAAGGTTATCTTATGCGTTGTTATAATAAGTTATTTCAGTGTTATATTGGTTTGGTAGTAGATTAGAAATTGCACAGTAGTTTTGTTTTGTTTTAAATGTCCAATGCCTTGGTGGTAGAATGGGTTGTCTTCGACATTCACCATCTTCTTTTGGTAACAGATGAACAGCACATGTAAACAAGCACTGATCTAGCAAATCAGCGCTTGTTTGAGAAGCCTTTACACAGGGATACATGAACGATTGCTTGATCATTTGTTGGGGCTATTCATTGCATCATTTTCAGACACACGCCAGTTTACCCAGGCAATACATGACAGGCTGATTATTTTTTAGCCTACATAGAGGAAAGGATCTGATCAACTGACAAATAAGTGATGTCTTGTTCTTTGAGTGATCACTGCCCCTTTTACACAGGCCATTTATCGCCAAAAGTGTTCCTACTAATGTTAATTTAAACAATAAAAGGCCATTTAGTTGTAGAGCCCCACCTCTTTTTACTCTTTTTAGTCCTTTATACCTTTATGATGCCATCCACAAAGTGGATAGAAAATAGGTACACTTTATGGCTATGTTCACACTATGTATCTGTGCGGCTGTATTGCGGGCTGTAAATCATCGGCCGTATTTTTCAGGTTCATGCGTACGCTGGAAAGTATACGATATACGGCTGCACAGTGCACACTATATATGAGCCTACGGCCCGATCGTAAACGGACCCGTAAAAAATGAACAAGACCATTGTTTGCGGCCGGAACTGTGCAAATTCATGGCCGTGGATTGACAGGCGGTCCGTACGGAGTACTTCAAAAATAGCCGGCAATAATGCCGAATGCCGATGCCTCTAATAGTTAATATATTAAATTAATAAAACACATTTTCTTTGTAATAAAGTCCCTTTCGTTGTTCAATAATTTAATTCTAACGAATCCATCATTGTGCAATTAAATATACTGTTAAAATAAATATATATATAAATAAATGTATATTTATATATATTTATTTTTTGACGGTATATTTAATTGCACAATGATGGATTCCTTTAAATTAAATTATTGAACAACAAAACTGATTTTATTACAACAAAAATGTGTTTTATTAATTAGATATTAATTAGTACAGGAAGCTCCATTAAGCCGTTAATTCATATTCCCGGTAAATAGAACATTCTGTACTAATCAACACTTTACTTTAATGAAAACATCAAATGTTTCTTCTAATTATGTTATCACAATAGCATTATTAGAAGAAACATTTTGAATTATATGTGCGCTCAGCTGATTGGCTGATCGGCTGAGCGCACATATAAAGAGCCGATCCGCAGTACAGTCACTTCATTGTGCTGCGGACCAGCGAAGAGGACACATCGGGGTGAGTATACAGCTCTTCCCACCCCCTCCCCAGCACTGCACCCATCCCAGCAAGGAAGGGGGGTCACTTAACCCCTTCCTTGCTGGGATGGGTGCAGTCTGACATCAGTCTGCCCCCTAGGGGTTAAGGGGGATGCAATGCATCCTCCCTTAACCCCTTGGGGGCCAGACTGTAAGCAGCGATCTGTAAAGATGCGGCATACTGTAAAGTGCACAACACAGCTCACAATGATGGGTGTTGTGCTCCTGTTTGTGTGTTTTTTGTGTGTTTCTCCCTTTTTGTTTTTCAGATATCGGTATCCTGTGGATTACGTCGGATTCCATGGACTACGACGATGACCAGCGGTTGTTTGGTGTTTTTTTTTATAAAATGGTCAATGAGGGGTGTGGGGGTGTTTTTATTTGAATAAAAAAAAAAATTCACTTGTGTCTTGTCTTTATTTCTTTACTTTATAGACTTAGTAGTGGAAGCCGTCTAATAGACGGAATCCATTACTAAGTCGGGGCCTAGTGAATAAAAAAAAAAAATTTTCATTTGTGTCTTGTCTTTATTTCTTCACTTTATAGACTTAGTAGTGGAAGCCGTCTAATAGACGGATTCCATTACTAAGTCGGGGCCTAGTGTTAGCCGGTATAAAATGGCTAACACTAACCCCCCATTATTACCCCAGTACCCAATGTCACCAGGGGTACTGGGAAGAGCCGGATGCCAGTGGTCCCGGAGCGTCAGAATTGGCGCTCCTGGACTGGGGCGGCAGCAGGCTGGTAAGATTTAGGCTGGGGAGGGCCTAAACCAATGGCTCTTCCCACCCTGGTGTTACCAGGCTGCTGTCGCTTGGTTCTTAACCCGGCTGGTTATAAAAATAGGGGGGACCCTATGCGTTTTTTTTTTAAATAAATAAATTTTAAAAAACGCATAGGGTCCCCCCTATTTTCATAACCTCGGATCTCGATTTTGTACCTTGTTAACTGGCTGATACTGACGCGGACCTCTGACCTCCCCTTTTTGTCTGTACGTCTTGTCTTCGTTTTTGTGTTCTCACTTACATCAGGCTAGGGCACGGCTCCAAGTTGTCCTCAGTCGTTTAGGGCTGTAGAGGCAAGCAGGTAGGGCCAGTTGGGACGGGTGTCAGTGTCAGGACTGCACTCGTCTGTTGTCGTTCTATAGCCCCTTCCTGACATTAGACATTATCGCAGGCCCTAACCGAAGTCACTCCCGGCGGTTCGGCATGAGTACCGATACTTCGGTTGCCGACCGCCTTGATGAGTTGACTACTCAGCTCAAAGGTGTTGCAGGATTAGTAGCCCAACTGTCTAGTCGTGTGGACAAGCTGTCTCAGGCTACTTCATCCTCTCCTGTGACCCCGCCTCCTATGACAGCGCCTGTCCAGGTAGTGAAGCATAAGACTAAGATGATACTGCCCGACCGATTTAGTGGAAATACAGACAAGTTTCGTACCTTTCGGGAATCTTGTTATCTGTATTTTCGTTTTAACCCTTTCGTTTCTGATGCTGAAAGGGTCGCTCTAATCGTTTCCCTCCTTCAGGGTCCTCCCCAGGATTGGGCCTTGGCCCTTCCTACAGAGGCTCCGGAGTGGAATTCGGTGGACATTTTCTTTTCCTCGCTGGGTCAAATCTATGATGACCCTAATCGGGTTGCAGTAGCGGAATCCCATTTACTGTCTATCCAACAGGGTCGTCGCACCGCGGAAGAATATTGTTTAGAATTCCGCCAGTGGTGCACCCTGACTGGGTGGCAGGATTCCCCATTGAAGACCCTGTTCTGACAGGGTCTTACGGATTCCATTAAGGATGTGATGGTCAGTCACCCCACTCCTGATTCCCTTAGTGCATATATGACATTGGCTGTTACCATTGACCGGAGACTGAGGGAAAGGAAACGGGAAAAAATGGGGGTGACCACAGTACAGTCGAGACTCAGTCAGCCTCCTAAACCTCTTTCCAACCTAATAGAGTCGTCTCCTCCTCTTACGATCCTTGACGAACCTATGGTCCTGGGAAGTGCTTAGGCCCGAAGGAAATTCCGCATGGAGCGCTCTCTTTGTCTTTATTGTAGAAAGTCGGGACACTACCTGAAGGACTGTCCAACCAAGCCTCCTCGGAAGTCGGGAAACTCCAGTGCCTGAGTGATAATCCGGAGGGTCACTCAGGCACACAGGTACTTCCCAAACAGTTTGATAATTTTTGTTTACCTGTAACCCTGATTTCAAAGAATGTGGTGTTTTCATGTACTGCTATGGTTGATTCAGGTGCAGCCCTGAGTTTTATTCGTACATCAGTGGTAGAGTCACTAGGTTTAACACTGATACCTCTCTGTGTTCCCTTCACTGTGGCCGGTGTAGATTCCGCCCCCTTGAGGGGTGGAGCAGTGAAATATCGTACCCCTGAAATACTGATGCAGGTTGGGTGTCTTCACCGTGAGAAGATATAATTTTTTGTATGGGATAAACTGGCCGCAGACGTTATATTGGGATTACCGTGGTTAAGTCAACATAATCCGGTATTTAACTGGAGGTCTACAGAGCTGGTTTGGTGGGGTAGCTCCTGTGACTCCCATCTGTTGCAGGTAAACCCGACAATGTGTACTGTGAATGATCTTCCTGGTATTCCTGACTATATTGCAGATTTTTCTGATGTTTTTAATGAGGCCAATGCTGATGCCTTACCTCCTCCCCGTCCATATGACTGTGCCATCGATCTGGTTCCCGGGGCTAAGTTTCTCAAGGGCCGTATTTTTAATTTGTCCCCGCTGGAACGAGAGCCGATGCGCCAGTACATACAGGACAGTTTGAGGAAGGGTCACATTCGGCCTTCAGTGTCCCCCATGGGTGCAGGGTTTTTCTTCGTGGAGAAAAAAGATGGTGGTCTACGTCCCTGTATTGATTACAGGGAACTAAATAAAATCACCATCAAGGATCAACACCCCCTTCCTCTGATCCCTGATCTTCTGAACCAGGTGGTAGGTGCTCATTGGTTTTCTAAAATAGACCTACGGGGCGCCTACAATTTGATCCGGATCAGAGAAGGGGACGAATGGAAAACGGCGTTTAATACTCCCGAGGGGCATTTTGAATATCTAGTAATGCCCTTCGGGTTAAGTAATGCCCCCGCCGTTTTCCAAAGATTTGTTAATGATCTCTTCCGGGACCTGTTTGGTCAATATGTGGTAATCTATCTAGACGACATTCTCATTTATTCTCCTGACTGGGAATCTCATGTAAAGCATGTCCGCGAGGTTTTGTCTAGACTCAGAAAGAATACCCTTTGTGCTAAATTGTCCAATTGCCTATTTGGGGTTAAGGAGGTTGGATTTTTAGGGTATATATTGACTCCAGAATCAGTACAGATGGACCCCAAGAAGGTGTCAGCAGTACTAGACTGGGCAAGGCCCACCACTTTAAAAGAAATCCAAAGGTTCCTGGGCTTTGCGAATTTCTACAGGAAGTTCATCCGTAACTTCTTTCTCATTGTCAAACCATTAACTGAATTAACAAAAAAAGGTGCAAATCCAACCTCCTGGCCTTTAGAGGCAGATCAAGCCTTTTCCCAACTTAAGCGTAGCTTTTCATCTGCCCCGGTACTGGTGCATCCCGACCTAGGGTTACCATTTGTGGTAGAGGTGGATGCGTCTGAGTTTGGAGTTGGAGCAGTATTTTCTCAGGGTAGGGAACCATATACCAACCTGAGACCGGTGGCATACTTCTCCAGGAAATTCTCCATCTCCAAGGTCAACTATGACATTGGTAATCCGGAACTGTTGGCCATCAAATGGGCTTTTGAGGAGTGGAGGCATTTACTGGAGGGAGCTAAACACCAGATAACGGTTTTAACTGACCATAAAAACCTACTATATCTGGATAAAGCAAAAAGGTTAAATCCACGTCAAGCCCGTTGGGCCTTGTTCTTTACCCGATTTAATTTTGTGGTTACCTACCGTCCAGGGTCCAAGAATACTAAGGCAGACGCCTTATCGCGGAGTTTTGGGATTAGGGATGTGCCTGAGGAGGAACCCAAAAACATCCTACTCCCAGGTGTTGTGGTTGCTAGTATGTCTATGGACTTAAAAGAGAAAATTTTGAAATCTCAAAATTATGCGCCTGCTAATGTACCCTCTGAAAAACTGTTCGTCCCTGTACACCTTAGGTTAGCAGTGTTAAAAGAAATTCATGCGTCTACACTAGCTGGTCACCCTGGTATTGCTGGCACTGCATATCTTTTATCCTGCTCCTGTTGGTGGCCTTCATGGCAGAGGGACGTACGGGAATACGTGAAATCGTGTGAAACATGTGCCCGAGCCAAAACCCCGAGGTCTATGCCTGAAGGTCTGCTCCAACCATTACCATTGCCAGGCCGTCCATGGTCTCATTTGTCTATGGATTTTATTACTGATCTTCCCCTCTCTCAAGGGAAGACGGTAATCTGGGTAGTGGTGGATAGATTCAGTAAGATGTGCCATCTGATAGCTTTGAACAAACTTCCTAATGCCAAGTCTCTTGCCAGATTATTCGTGCGTCATATCCTCCGTCTACATGGAATACCTACCAACATAGTTTCAGACCGAGGAGTACAGTTTGTTTCTAAGTTTTGGAGAGCATTCTGTGGACTATTAAATATTTCCCTGTCTTTTTCCTCCGCATTTCACCCCGAAACCAACGGTCAAACAGAACGGACCAATCAATCTCTTGAGCAATTTTTAAGGTGTTTTGTTTCTGACAATCAACATACATGGTCTGAATATATACCAATGGCAGAATTTGCCCTAAACAATCATGTAAATGCTTCCACACAACAAACCCCCTTCTACTGCAATTATGGTTTCCATCCCAGGTTTTCAGCAATCCCTAATCAAGAGACACACTTTTCCTCCGTTAAAGAACTTACTAACAAACTGTGCACAGTCTGGGCGGAGAGTCTGGCGACTCTAACCGTTTCCCAAGAAAAACATATTCAATATGCCAACCGTAAACGCCGTCCCAGTCCCCAGTATGTTATAGGTGAAAAAGTTTGGTTATCTACCAAAAACCTGCGTCTCCGAGTCCCTTCAGCCAAATTCGCCCCCAGGTATATTGGTCCATTTCCCATCACAAACTTTGTAAACCCCGTATCTTTCAGGTTACAGTTGCCTCAATCTTTAAAAATCCATCCAGTGTTTCACAAGAGTCTCCTAAAAAAATACACTCCTCCAACAATTACCAGTTCTCCTCCCCTTCCAGTTGTGGTTCAAGGCGAACTAGAGTACGAGGTTGAAAGAATTTTAGATTCGAGAAGAGTTCGCCGGACTATACAATATCTCGTACATTGGAAGGGATATGGTCCGGAGGAGCGCACATGGGTCACTACAAGGGATCTCCATGCCCCAGTTTTGATAAAAAAATTCCATGAGGAGCATCCCACTAGACCTGGAGGTCCTTGTGAGGGTCCAGAGGCCCCTCCTCAGGGGGAGGGTTCTGTCAGGATCCGAGCCACGCGCCCGGCTCCTGTCTCTGCCAGAGCGCGCGGCCGGACTCAGGACAAAGCCGCCGGCGATGCGCAGGGCCGGTTGCTGGGGGCGCGTCGACGGCGTGCGCCAAGGCGCTTTGAGAGCCGCAGCTGGGCTCATCCTGCCCCAGCTGAGCGGCATGATCATCAAGTGACTGATGGCTGTCTGCTCCAGTCTAAACACTTCCCTGCACTGAGCCTGGAGTTTCAGCTCCAATCAGGGGGGGGGGCTGGAACTCCAGGCTGTATAAGTATTGTTCCCTGTCCTCATTTGAGCGCCTGCGATAGAGCCTAGTATTCCTAGTTTCCTCTTGACCTCTCTTTTCTGCTGACTCTGTTATTCTCGTTTTCCCGACCATTTTGGCTTATACCTTGACTTTCCATAGCCCCTTCCTGACAACCTCTTCCTGCAGGACATACAGCAGCTGATATGTACTGGAAGACTTGAGATTTTAAAATAGAAGTAAATTACAAATCTATATAACTTCCTAAAACCAGTTGATTTAAAAGAAAAAGATTTTTTTGTCAGGGTACTCCTTTAAGTGTTAGACTGTATGTTTAATTTCCTAGCAAACCCTCATTTTATGTAATCCTTCTGATAACATTATGTCCTCAATGTTTCTCTGAATGAATGTTTCTCATATATGTAATGCAGTTGCCAGTCTCTCATACAACCCTACATTTACATTACCACAGCTTGATGGATTCTTAGAGTATACACTGTATATTACTATGCTCAGCTTGGGATCTGACTCATACTATAATTATTTAACAGTTATTGAATGGATTGGTCTTTCTTGTTAAACAAGGATAAAAACATGGAAAGTGCATTTACTGAAGTGTACAGGAAAAAGTATAAAAGAAAAAATAATACTAGGAAATATTTTACTGCTCATTTTATTGGTGGATGCCACATTAATTGGAAGATAATATCTATCTAACAGGGTTTTGAATACTTCCAAATTATCTGTTATCTTTGTTTTAAAAAATCAAAGAGAAAGGCATTTTCAGGCTCTACGATTGATGTAAATGAAAATAGAATCTCAATTTACTGCCAGGGAAGTAAGATCTCAATCTCAGTAATACATGCTTTAATGTACAGTGCACTGGTGTATGTTAATAAATTAGATTTTTAGCCTTACTTGTTTGAAATCCTATTATCAAGGAATGTGTTTTAAAGGCAATTCATAAAAAATTCAGTTCCATTATGACTGTGTGAAATGTCATTGTATACTAAAATAACATTTTTTAAAGGTATTTAATTTATTGATAAAAATGTAAAGTTAAAGTATATACTGTAGGTAGATGTGAGAGTTAGTCATCTTACTGTTTGGAAAAACTATGAGAATTATTCAGTGTTTTTGGTAGAGTTATGATACATGGATGGATAGGCCATATATGGATAGGCCTTATTACACAAATCGATTATCAGCCGTATTTGGCCTATCATCAGCCATTACGGCCTATAATCGTTTTGTGTAATATAAGGCAACGATCAGCTTACATGAACTGTCTTGGCTGATTGTTGTCTTTCATTGTCTTTAGACATGTTGAAAGACAAACGACATGGAGAGCAACGATCTGCTGCCGTTGCTCCGTGTAATAGGAGAGGTGGCAGCAGACTGCCACTATCTCCAATGGGCTACCCTTAGATCGTTCGGAGAGCCCCCCCCTCCCCGCAGTTCCCTGCCCCACCCCACTTACCCGCTCGCTGTCGTCGCGTGTAATAGTGATGGCAGCGTGCAGGGAACGAGGAGCAAGCGAACGCTGACCTAACAGGTCGCCTCTCGCTTGCTCCAGTGCAATAGGGGCCTTAAAGGCAGCTGGTTTCATACCTTTTTGTTTACAAGACTCATCTTCCCAGAAAATTGTATTTTCAGCAATAAAGGGGATTAGAGATTGGAAAGACAGGGGGTCCATTTTAATGTTTGCTATGGGGCCCCCTCTCTTCCACTGTAGGAAGTGTTCATCGACTTGACCCTCCCATCGGCATGATGCAGCTGAAATCCGAATTGATTTGAACAGGTGATATTTTTCCACTACTGAAAGATCACATTTTTGTTTTGTTTTGCCCACTGGAGTCTTGCCTTTCTGTTTCCTTAGCAATGGCACTCAATCTGATTTTATAACCTACCCATGTTAAGGAATGACACATAAGATGCAACAATGTTGCATTTGGCTGCAGTTCGCTTAACAATACACCACTTGTTCCTCAAAACAGTTCTTGACATCCTCCTCTGGCCCCTTTCATTGATGAGATGTTTAAAGCGACTCTGTACCCAGAATCTGCCCCCCCCCCCCCAAACCACTTGTACCGTCAGATAGCTGCTTTTAATCCAAGATCTGTCCAGAGGTCAGTTCGGCAGGTGATGCAGTAATTGTCATAAAAAAATACTCTTAAAGTTGCATCTCCTTGCCCTACGGGTGTATCTGTGCCCTAACTTTGCACCACCCCTCCATCCCTCCTCCCCGCCCTCCTCATCATTAGGAATTCTCCAGGCAGATTGTCTCCTATTCACCACCTGTGTTACCACGGCACATGGGCTGGATGATTAAGACACCTGTGCAATGTTCAAACAGAAGTAAGTGTTTCAGTGGCATTCCTAATGATGAGGGGGTGTAACGCCTGGAGTCGTGGATCCACTGAACCGTCATTAGCGATGGCACTAACCTCACCGCTGGTTTTCACCAGAGCCCGCCGCAAGGCAGGATGGACTTGCAGCGGCTGGCGACCCCCAGGTCGCTACCCCTGGCTTGGTTTCTAGTGACGGCAGGCGAGGCGTGGCAGGAGCAGTAGGCAGGAGATAGTGCAGGCAGAGGTCTGTAGGCATAATCGCAGGAGGCAGACAGAACTCAGGAACAACAGGAAGGCAGCGGACAGGGACTAGGGACCGGGTAGCGAACAGGAACAAGGAACAAGGACTGAGGTCAGGAACAACAGGGAGCTGGGCCAAACGCTATGGGAAGCATGTAGAGGCTCCAACACCTGAGGTGGGGCAGGGCTGGAATTTATAGGAGAGTGTGTGGGCAGCAACCAATTAGGGGCGGACTGCCCCTTTAACCCTGAGACAGCCGGCACGCGCGCCCTAGGAGGCGGGATAGTGCAAAGTTAGAGCACAGATACGCCCGTAGGGCACGGGGCTGCAATTTTAAAAGTAATATTTTATGACAATAACTGCATCACCTGCCAAACGGACCCCAGGACAGATCTTGGATTAAAAGCAGCTATCTGAAGGTACAAGTGGTTTGGGGGGGTCAGATTGTGGGTACAGAGTCACTTTAAATCCACAGGGTTCCCTATGCTGGATCCTATCCTTGATCACTGAACAGGTGTGTGAAGTTATATAGGCAATGTTGTACTGGAAAAGAAATATGCTAATAAAACCTTCATCCGGAAGGAAGAGAATTTGCTTTCTGGCTCGACCTGATTGGATTTTGTGTTGAACTCCGGGTTCATGTTTCCATACAGGAAAAGGTCAATTTTCCTAACTATAAAGACATAGAACAAAGTTTTTTTTCATGTCTTTATTTTTTTTAATTATAGGGTGCACCCTATAATATGTATGCATGTATGTGTTTGGATATATAGTAAAATATAGCATAAAGTGTAGTTACCACATTGCTAATGTTTCCAATAACTGTTACCATTTGACATAACTGATTTATTATTTATTAACCACGTATGACTGCAAATCTTAGCTTCCAGCAGCATTTCTCCAGGACCCTAATGGCAAACTCTCTTAGGTCATTTTGAATTCACATTTAAAAGCTAATTGTTTATTAAAGAGATGTAATTTGTCTTTTCTTGAGTTGTAAGGTGCGTAATGCAGTCACATATAGTGGAATGAGGGAACTGGGGGTGCTGATGCCTTTTTATAAAGCATGATAGGGGAACCCTAATGGAATCAGGCTTTGGAGGATAAAAGATTAATAAATCAGGAAGGTTACAATAAAACTATTTTACAGAACAGTGTTATAAAACTTAGTAACTAGGTTATTTTCATGGAAGAAATTCAGTGAACAAATCACTTGATAATCAATACTCATGTAGATAAAATAATAGATCAGCAAGGAAACAGATAAAATGCTAACTAATAAACCCCTTAAAATATCATACATATATGTCCTCTGTAGGGTGTATTTCTCAGAGAATCAAATAAAGTACATACTGTATACTTCATTCTTTTCCCCAGAGAACCTCAATGGTGACGGAACTGAAGATAACTTTAACCCAAATTGTTTGACTCCCTACATGCTGCAGTCATTAATGACTGTGGCATATAGGTGGTAGATAGAGAGAAGAGACTCCCTCTGTCACCCATCAGTCCTCGCACACACAATTGTGGGAGAACATTAGGTTACCATGGCAACTGACAGCCAACGTCCTTTAGGCCTGCCATGGCCGCCTGCCTGCTATGCCTAACAGATTGTCTGCCAGTTTAAGTCCCTTTTATGCATTTTAATGTATTTGACAGATCATTGAAGCCAAAGCCAGGGACAGACTATAGAAATCACTGCTCCTAAATACTTCTCTTCTTAAGTCTCTGCTACCACAAAACTTACAATACAATTCCTCCTTTCCCATTAGGAAACTTTAAACTTTAGTTTCCATTGCTTGGACCACTTAGGGTATGTTTACAGTAAATTAGGAGGAATTCCTCAGCAAAACTTCTCCATTGACTTGCATGGGGGGCAAAAAGGGTACATTTTCTCTGTGCCCTTAAGGCATATCAGCAAAACCAAAGTTAATCCTAGATGCACGGGGGGCATCTCATCCAATGCATTTAATGCCTGACACTTAGAAACAAAATCGCCCATTGATGTGCATGGGGGCAAAAGGAGCTGATTTTCTTGGGCCCCCTTAAATGATATCCATGAAAACTATGTTAATCCTAGAGGCCCATGGGGCATCTTATCTAACGTGCTATGCTTTTCATGCCTAGCACCTAGAGGGGAAAAAACTGCTTATTTCAGTGCAGAGACCAAGTTTTCTACAGTCACAGACCTGAAAGATTAATTCCCCATTGCTAACATTTTGGCACAACTCCTACAGCCCATAAGACAAATAAAGAATTAAAACTGAATGTTTACACTTATGAGGTCAAAACAAGGTCATACATTGGTAGGAATCAGAGACCTACCTGATATACTATAAATATACTGTAAAGTGCTGTAGGTGGTAAAAGGTTGTATCTCTGGTGGAACTATTTCTCGAGACAGTGTTTTGTTTTCTTGAATACGGTTAAAACAACAGAACTTACATGGCATGCTTTTTAACGTGACACACACAGAAAGTCTAGAACTTATTTCTTCTACTCAAACAGCATGGTGAGCATTGCTAAATTGTCTGTATCCAAATGTAGCCTCAGAGTAATGATGTTTCATGCCAGTAACAAACTATAGTAACTCTAGTAACAAAATATCAAGCTTCATTCAATCACAGTTATACAGTATATTGTTATACTCAACAATGGAAGTAAGCTAAAGTTTTTTTTTTATTACTTTGCCTTTTGAATATAGACACATATAAGTAATAACGTACTGTAATACCTACCCATTACATGTAACAGGTGATTCCTTGACCCCAATAAAAATATAACGTTACACCAAGGGGAGATTTATTAAGACTGGGACACTCATATGCCGGTTTTAGTAAAACTTGCCTCTTAGTAAAGCTGGAGCAGGTGTAGATTTCTGCAGGGTAACTTAGGTGCAGGATGATAACTTAGCTGCAAGAGGAAAAGGCCAGAACCCCCCCCCCATCAAGGAGTGGGGCTTACAGCTTGTGTACACCACAGAAAAAGAATCTGTAAAAAGAACAAAGTATATGGCTATGTTCACATTACAAAAAACAGAAAAGGAGTCCGCTTTTTCTATTTAAAAACGTTTTTGCTGCGATTTAATTGATGCGTCAATGCAATGACGCACGTCCAATGCACACAGTGTATATAATGATGGACATTGTCTGCACAGACGTCAAAGTAATGATTATGACAATTATTTTTGGACCTTTGACAATTTTAACTATTAAATTCAATGGACTTTTCAATTAAAGAAACACCCAAAGGCCAATAAATCCACCTAAACTTACTGCTTTCTCGTATGGGAGGAAGAAATGATTCCTCTTGTCCGAGATGCCAGGAGGAATGTGCGGGCCTGGGTCATATGTTTTGGGGGTGCCGCGCTTCAGACAAATACTGGGAGGGGATTTTTCATTTCTTGGAGACGAAGTTTAACTGTACTATCTTTCGTTCCCCAAAGATAGCAGTACTATAGGGCTGGGTTCACACGCTGTAACTGTGCGGCTGTATTTTTTATGCGGCTGTAAATGTGCGGGTGAAACTCCGGCCGTGGGAAAAAATAGACATGCGGCTCAAAACATACGGTCATTTACTTGGAAATCTGGTTCAACTAAAAATAACAAATAAAATGTTAAGAAAGTGATGCAAACACCTCTGGATGCATCTGGGAAAGCAGGGAACACAGTTTACATGAATCGCTATTACCGGGGTTTGCGATCCTCTGCACTATAGCCGATGTCTCTCATGGTATATATATTAAATTAATAAAACACATTTTCTGTCTAATATAGTCCCTTTTATTGTTCAATAATTAAATGTAAACGAATCCATCATTTTGCAATTAAATATACTGTTAAAATAAATATATATATAAATAAATGTATATTTATATATATATTTATTTTTTGACAGTATATTGAATTGCACAATGATGGATTCGTTAGAATTAAATTATTGAACAAAGAAACTGTATTTATTTAAACGAAAATGTGTTTTCTTAATTAAATATTAATTAGTACAGGAAGCTCTATAAGCCGGTAATTCATATTCCCGGCAATAGAGCATTCTGTACTAATCATCACTTTACTTTACTCAAAACATCAAATGTTTCTTCTAATTATGTTGTGACAATAACATTATTAGAAGAAACATTTAGAATTATATGTGCGCTCAGCTGATTGGCTGTTCGGCTGAGCGCACATATAATAAGCCGGTCCGCAGTACAGTGACTTCATTGTGCTGCGGACCAGCGAAGAGGACACATCGGGGTGAGTATAGAGCTCTCCACACCCCCTCCCCAGCACTGCACCCCTCCCAGCAAGGAAGGGGGGTCAGTTAACCCCTTCCTTGCTGGGATGGGTGCAGTCTGACATCAGTCTGGCCCCCCGGGGGTTAAGGGGGATGCAATACATCCTCCCTTAACCCCTTGGGGGTCAGACTGTAAGCAGCGATCTGTAAAGATGCTGCATACTGTAAGGAGCACAACACCGCTCACAATGATGGGTGTTGTGCTCCTGTTTGTGTTTTTTTTGTGTGTTTCTCCCTTTTTGTTTTTCAGATATCGGTATCCTGGGGATTACGTCGGATTCCATGGACTACGTCGATGACCAGCGGTTGTTCTTTGAATTTTTTAAATAAAATGGTCAATGAGGGGTGTGGGGGTGTTTTTATTTGAATAAAAAATTTTTTAAACTTGTGTCTTGTCTTTATTTCTTTACTTTTTAGACTTAGTAGTGGAAGCCGTCTAATAGACGGAATCCATTACTAAGTTGGGGCCTAGTGTTAGCCGGTATAAAATGGCTAACACTAACCCCCCATTATTACCCCAGTACCCAATGCCACCAGGGGTACTGGGAAGAGCCGGGTGCCAGTGGTCCCGGAGCGTCAAAATTGGCGCCCCTGGACCGGGCGGCAGCAGGCTGGTAAGATTTAGGCTGGGGAGGGCCTAAACCAATGGCTCTTCCCACCCTGGTGTTACCAGGCTGCTGTCGTTTGGTTTTTAACCCGGCTGGTTATAAAAATAGGGGGGACCCTATGCGTTTTTTTTAAATTATTTATTTATTTTAAAAAAAAAACCGCATAGGGTCCCCCCTATTTTTATAACCAGCCGGGTTAAAAAACAAACGACAGCAGCCTGGTAACACCAGGGTGGGAAGAGCCATTGTTTTAGGCCCTCCCCAGCCTAAATCTTACCAGCCTGCTGCCGCCCGGTCCAGGAGCGCCAATTTTGACGCTCCGAGACCACTGGCACCCGGCTCTTCCCAGTACCCCTGGTGGCATTGGGTACTGGGGTAATAATAGGGGGGTTAGTGTTAGCCATTTTATACCGGCTAACACTAGGCCCTAACTTAGTAATGGATTCCGTCTATTAGACGGCTTCCACTACTAAGTCTAAAAAGTAAAGAAATAAAGACAAGACACAAGTGTAAAATTTTTTTTATTCAAATAAAAACACCCCCACACCCCTCATTGACCATTTTATTTAAAAAATTCAAAGAACAACCGCTGGTCATCGACGTAGTCCATGGAATCCGACGTAATCCCCAGGATACCGATATCTGAAAAACAAAAAGGGAGAAACACCCATCATTATGAGCGGTGTTGTGCTCCTTACAGTATGCAGCATCTTTACAGATCGCTGCTTACAGTCTGGCCCCCAAGGGGTTAAGGGAGGATGTATTGCATCCCCCTTAACCCCCGGGGGGCCAGACTGATGTCAGACTGCACCCATCCCAGCAAGGAAGGGGTTAACTGACCCCCCCTTCCTTGCTGGGAGGGGTGCAGTGCCGGGGAGGGGGTGGGGAGAGCTCTATACTCACCCCGATGTGTCCTCTTCGCTGGTCCGCAGCACAATGAAGTGACTGTACTGCGGACCGGCTTATTATATGTGCGCTCAGCCGAACAGCCAATCAGCTGAGCGCACATATAATTCTAAATGTTTCTTCTAATAATATTATTGTCATAACATAATTAGAAGAAACATTTGATGTTTTCATTAAAGTAAAGTGATGATTAGTACAGAATGCTCTATTGCCGGCATATGAATTCACGGCTTATAGAGCTTCCTGTACTAATTAATATTTAATGAATAAAACACATTTTCTTGGAAATAAATTCAGTTTCGTTGGTCAATAATTTAATTCTAACGAATCCATCATTGTGCAATTCAATATACTGTCAAAAAATAAATATATAGATAAATATACATTTATTTATATATCTATTTTTTTTTAACAGTATATTTAATTGCAAAATGATGGATTTGTTAGAAATAAATTATTGATCAACGAAAGTGTCTTGATTACAAATAAAATGTCTTTGATTAATTTAATATATTAACTATTAGAGGCATCGGCATTCGGCATCATTGCCGGCTATTTTTGAAGTACTCCGTACGGACCGCCTGTCAATCCACGGCCGCATGTCCAGCCGCAAACAATGGTCTTGTTCATTTTTTACGGGTCCGTTTACGATAGGGCCGTAGATTCAGAGATAGTGTGCACTGTGCAGCCGCATATCCTATACTTCCCAGCATACACACGAACCATCAAAAATACCGCCGCACAATTACAGCCGCACATACAGCCGCACTCTTACAACGTGTGAACCGAGCCTTAGGAGAATCACCTAATGTGAGAGATGATATTATAAGAGGTCTGATTGTTAAATGTTTGTTTTACGCTAGATTAGTTATTCTAAGGAACTGGATAGCCCCTAGGGCCCCAACGTCTACTGAATGGGAAAACCTGTTAAACCAGGTTTTTCAATATGAAAGGATTTGGTATTCTGGAAAGGGAGCTAGAGGGAGGGGGAGGTTCCAACGTCTTTGGAAATATTGGCAAGTGACACCTGATATATAAACATTGTTTATTTATTTAATTATATTGAAGAAATATAAAATGATGGGAAGGATAATTTTTTTTTATTTATTTTGTTTTATTTTATTTATTTATTATAATTTTTCTCTCTCTCTCTCTCTCTCTCTCTCTCTCTCCTCTCGGAAGGGCAGCCACGCCTAGGGTTGGGGGGTAGGGGTGGGGAGGACGGGGTTGGGGATAACTAGAAAAATTTACAAACAGCCATCATTGCACTGACGGGCGGCCAAACAGCGAAATGACGGACCTCATTTTAAACTCAAAATGACAGACATCATTTTTTACTTTTCAAAAAACGGAGATGGAAAAAAGTAGTGGGAACATAGGCTATATGTGTCTTGTAGGGTAGGTTCACACACACACACACACACACGCACACACACACACAACTAAAATTAAACCTAACTGTGTCTATTCTATGTTTGAACATATCTCAACAACGACCATTATTTGTCCTATTTTTACATTGTGGGAGTACATCTGGAAAACACTGACCATCTTCTCTGACAGTAGTTATTTTATTGCTAACAGACTGCCGTTTATTGGTAAGGACCTTACTGTTTGTGTGCACAGACATTTTTCTATAGAATGATTATTATTAGAGATTAGATTAGAAAAAAAAAATCTTATTTCTACCTTATTTTATAGCTGTATTTTGCTTTTATATTACTGCTTGTGACCCTAGCCTAAGGACACTTTCATTATATAGGTCAGTATTTTACAGCTTCTGGCTACATTCCCAAAATGTAAAAATAGTGGAAAACACAGGGCGTTGTCGCAAAACAATGGCCGTTATTAATGATCATTAACATTATTTGCCCCCTTTTTTTTTTTACAATGTGGGAATATAACCATAAACCAGGAGTAGGGCATAAACACAGACAAAATATAATGGATTGAGTTATGCAGTACCTTTTCTCTATTTGGGACCCATTCCTGGTTCTGCCTTGTGAAAGTGAGCCAGCACTGTTTTATCCATATTAAATAAAGACGCGGACCAAGGTTGGAGACAATACAGGAGGCATAGATATATCTTCGGCTTGTGTGACACACAGGGCGGTAAAGGTGCCGAAAAGAGCCCCAGTATTACTGCACAGCATGTAAATACGAACATTGCTAATGCAAAAACTGCACATATTTACATGCAATAGCGATATAACGGCAAAATAAAAATAATATAACTATTCCGCTGCGCAGCTATCTCTCTGTTTGATGACACTACCGTGTGTATGTATAAAGATTTCCTTATATTCCAAAAGGAACCAAAATAACACATTTTTAGAACAACTAAATATATACTGAGTTTGGGTACAAGCCAAGGCCGAAATTAATCATAAGAATTGAAGCAGACACTTAAGTCAAACTCATCCTAAACCATACAAAAATAAAATGTGCTAGAACACGCAGATGGTTGCTCGGTACATTTTAATGTTAAGCTTAAAAATGACACACAGGTATATAGTAATTTCATGGGATGTGAACCATTTTAAGTTTAAAAAAAGAGAAACTTAACCAGCTGTTATATAAATAATATAACCCGGTCCAGCAACAATTATGTGACAGTTGCTTACAACATCTGTTGCCAAATTGATTTTTTTTTTGTACAATAAACATGAAAGATTCTAATTTAAATACCTTCAACAGCTTATCCAATTGAGAGGAGTTTATCCCAGATTGATTGTGCACATAACTTTTCTCTAGGAATTACATGTTTTAAAGCAATTCTGAAATATATGTCACATTTTATAAAAGAGTAAGAAATGACTGACGCTGAAAACTCAACAATGACAGCAGCAAAGCAAACGCAGACTGGCTAATAAAATGAAGAAGAATACATTCCAGGAATGACTCTGGGAGCAAATTCAACCAGTCTTGACCTCTGCCAATCTACTGTTCTGATCAGACCATCACCCTTAGGGTCCTATTACACGGAGCAATTTTTAACAATTAACGACTAACGATAAACGATCACAAACGAGATTGTTTATAGTTAATCTGAGATCGGTCACCATATTACACAGAACGATAATCGTTAGTCACGATCGTTATTGCGATCGTTACTATGATCGTTTACTCCTTCTGATCCCAGCAAAACAATGGGCAATGTGCAATTACACTGAACAATTAGTGAAAAAACGCGGAATTTGAGCGAACGAATGTGGAATTACAGCGAACGATTAAGAATAATTTTAGGTTCAGATCTAAATCAATGATAAACGACATACGGACAATTTTTCAATCGTTGTCTGTAGTGATGAGCGAACATCTCACGATACTCGAGAAAATCTCATCATCCGTTTGCTGTAAGTTTCGGCGCCTTTTCTCAGTCAATAAACATGCAGGAGACTCTTTGGTACATCCTGCGATCACGTGGGACCCATACATGTCGATAGCAGCGAATGGTTGGCCAGATCAGATGACTGCCATATAAAAATCTCAGCCGCGGACGCTCGGCTCACATGCATGCTGGAAGAGGTTAGGGACAGAGCTGCTGCTGGTCAGGGAGAGCGTTAGGGAGGGAATTAGCGTTCCAGTAGGCAGGGAATACTAGCAAAACAACCAAACAGCCCTTGTAAGGGCTTCAAATCGTTTTTAAATTGTATTACTACAGACTGCTGGCTGGGACTTGCAGTGCAGCTACCACGATTTCAGCAGCACACTGTGGTGATCGGCTGCTGGCAGAAAGGGGACATTATGTGTTGCATACAGACCCCTAAGAAGTGCTCAGTACTATTTTATTGGGACCTCTACTATATTTTCTGATTTCTGTATTTTTTACGCATGGCATATCTAAATTCACTACTGCTTCCACAGTGTATAGGGGGTGTCACAGAGTGTATATAGGTGCAGCCACCAACAGATTGTATCCCACAGCCCCCCAAAAAACTAGTGCGCCCTCTACTATATTTCCTGATTTCTGCCTTTCTTATGCAAGGCATATCTAATTTCACTACTGCTTGTTCAGTGTAAAGGCGGTGTCACAGAATGTGTATAGGTGCAGCTACAACAGATTGTATCCCACAGCTGTTGTCCAGAATTTGGCATAATGGTGCGATTAGGCAGCCTCAGAGGCATCCATACATGCTGCCCCTGCTGTTTCCTGTTCATTTCCATTGTGTTTACATCATTTTCTGAGGTTGACAGGTTTTCACACGACCTTCCCTCTACCGAACTTGGGTCCCCTGCAAAAATGCTCGAGTTTCCCTTTGACTTCAATTGGGTTCGTTACTCGAAACCAGCACTCGAGTATCAGGAAATATTCACCCGAGCACCTGAGCATTTTAGTACTCGCTCATCACGAGTTGCCTGCATTTACACATAACGATTATCGTTTAAATACGAAAGACTGAACGATTTTTAGCACCATAATCGTCCCGTGTAATAGGGCCCTAAGGTACTATTAGATGAAGCGATTTTTAACGATTAGCAGTTAACGATAGCAAACAAGATTGTTTATCGTTAACCTGAAAACATTAACCTTATTTACAGAAACATAGTCGTTAGTTAGGGTCCATTTACACAGAAAGATTATCTGACAGATTATCTGCCAAAGATTTGAAGCCAAAACCAGGAATGGATTTGAAAAGAGATAAAAGCTCAGTCTTTCCTTTATGACCTGATCTCTGTCTCTGTCAGTTTGTTTCTGGCTTTGGCTTCAAATCTTTGGCAGATAATCTGTCAGATAATCTTTCTGTGTAAATGGACCCTTACAATCGTTACAATGATCATTACTACAATCGTTTACTTCATAGTTACATAGTTAATACGGTTGAAAAAAGACACATGTCCATCAAGTTCAACCAGCAAAAGAAGGAACGATATGAACGATTAGTGTGCTAATGTGGAATTACAGCGGACGAATATGGAATTACAGCGAACGATTAGCATTGATTAGCAACGATTAGCAAATGATTAACAATGATTTTAGAGTTAAATCTAAATGAACAAACAACACGCAAACGATTATTCGACTGTTATCATTTACATTCGAATCCCGTGTAATAGGGCCCTTATGTTCACACTCTCATTTTTAGTAAAATAATGGCCAAAAAAAGACAAGGCCTGTCACTGCACCAAGTAAATAATGTAAAAAACAAGAGAAAGGGCCATAATTGGCTATAGATACCATGGGCACATATTAGTTATATGGCAATACAAGTTAATTAGAGCTATGTTAAAATAACTTGGAAAACTGCTTTACGGGTTTGAATTTGAATAGTGTGGAGGAAAGAAGAGAAAGAGGAGACATGAACTAAATAAGGTTCAAGAGGGGAGTGTTTTTAGGGGGAAAAAATTTAATAAAAAAAAGAGGACATAGTCAGAGGTAAGTTGGGGAAAGATCACAAGTAGACATGAGTGAATCACTCAGAAATTCATTTTGCGAAGTTCACAAATATCCTCGAGAATTCGTGAATATTCGAGAATCGCATAAAACCGAATTTTTATTAAAACAGGCAAACTATAGTAGCTACAATAGTGGGACTATTACAGAGTAGTGATTTTTTTTCAACTGTGTCAAAACTGGAAAATGTCAATTTAAAAAAAAAAGTCAATAATTCGATTTCTGCCATGGACAGTAGTGGATGTTGGAGGATCAGTGGTGTAATATCATTGTTCTCCCAGGACAGCAGTGGACATATGTAAATGAGCACCCAGTGAGCTATTAAGATGGACACTGTGTTCACTGTGACTTCCTATAATGTACACCCAGCACCCAGTGACTTGGTAAAATAAACAACAGTCACCCAGTTACTTAGTATACTGGACAATGGCTTCACTGCTCCCATAGAAAACCACCCTTAATCCACCCTCTTATCCTCTCTGTATTTCTCTCCCTGCTCTAACTGCCTGCTGCAACCTACTCTATTCAGCCGACTGGCCGCCTCCAGTAAACCAATCACCATCACAGTGGGGTTAGCAGCTAATTGGACGGACACAAGGGATTATGGATAAAGACAGTTCTACAAGCTAACATGTTTTGTGCATTTGAGAAGCTAATCTAGCGAATTCACAAATCACTACGAATCGGAATTAGGCAAAATTGCTTTGCTCATCTCTAATTAGAAGCAACGTGAGAAAATATTACTTTACAGAAAGAGTAGTAGATGCTTGGAACAAACTTCTAGCAGATGTGGTAGGTAAATCCACAATAACTGAAAGTAAACCTGCCTGGGATAAACATATATCTATCCTAAGAGAGGAAATAGTAAAAGGGCAGATTAGATGGACCAATTTTTTTTCTGCCGACAATCTTCTCTGTTTCTATGGATATAATTGAGCAGCTTATATTTAGTTTTCCTTGCAGCTAGTATGGTCTAAGACCCATTTTCAGCACAGTTGGTGAACATTACAAGTTCTATTTGCCTTTGTACTGTGTGGACATTGATTAGATACAGAATCTATTATTCACAGTATGCTAAAACCTTGAAACACTTAATCCGCTAAGAACATCAGAAAATCATTTTCCCTTGACTCCTAATTGGCTCAAATGTTAATCAGATGTGTTTTCATATTTCATGCATGAAATGTTTACAAACGTACGCATGCTATGAGGGTATTAAAACTCTGATGTAGATTTCTCCTGTTATAAAAGTTCAAGAGACATACTTGGTACTAATGACCACAGTGCTTGATGGTTAGACCACCAGGGTCAGGATGAGTTCACCCAATGTGGTTGCGGTAAGGACAAGGTGAGACTAGGTAAAGTTTTCTTACCACTTTGCAAAGATGTTTGCTACTCAAAGAATAGCAAGAACGGGACAGAAATAAAAGTGTGAGGATCTGGTCCAGAATTATACATAAGAATATTTATCTAGCTAAAACATTGTTCATTTCTTGCGTAGGGACTACGGAACTATGGATCATGGCATTGACCAGAGTTTACGGCTTACATTTTATAGAAGACATAGTGTAAGTTTTAATATATAAGCCTTCAAAATATGGGCCTGCAAAAATGTTGTTGAGGATAATGGGCTCCCCTAAAAGAAAAGGAAAAGATCACTGGTAGAACAAGGGATTTTACTTTTCCTTTTCACCCAACAGTAGCGCATTATGCTTTGTGATTAAAATTTACTATAATAAGGCATATGATTGGTGGTTACAATTTACTTGATGAAGGCACAATATATGACATGCATAGCGGTTGGGGTATACTTTAGGTGGTCCAGGTATACTTGTTGGTTGCCAATCACACTTATTAACCTAAAACATTCTAGAACTCAAATGTTGGTCAGACCGATGTTAACTGCACAAACCCAAGTCAGTGTTATCTTCGCAACAGTTCAGCTTAGCACAAATACATTGGATAACACACAGCACTAACTTTTCAAAAAGGGTCACTCTCTATGCCCAACTATAAACCAAAATCCTTACCTGAGCCAACCCTTACCACATTCTATTCCAGTCCATTACACTGAACACTTGCAGCATCAGCTAGAGAGTATACTTGCATTTATCGGAAGCTAGTTCCATCTCTCCCAAGGAACTTAAAGTCCTGCCAAAGTCAACAAATTTCAGGCAGGCAGGGGTGCGGGAACATAATAAATTCTGTATGGCATTCAAAGTATCTCTGTTGCAAAATAAAATGAATTTGTTCTACAGGGCCAACTACTGGAGGTAGCTTTCCTTCAAATCAAAATTTGACCCTTAAAGGGAGTATGTTTGAGCATGATAAGTACAACATGCAGTACCAAATGTCTCAGAGCCAACTTGAGGTAGTTGTTCTACACAATATGATAAAAATTTCTGTAGGCTACATTAGCAAATTGACAACTAGAATGTCCAAGTTTTTCTCTATAACTGAAGAATTATTTAAAAAAATTAAAAAATTTCAATCAGAGCACATTTATGTCAAGCCTTAACCCGTTCAGGACCAATGATGCAACTGTACGTCCTTTTTTGCGTTCCCGCTCAAGGATATACAGTTACGTCCTGGAATAAAACGGGCGCAGGAGCTGCACCCGTGCCATCCAGCGGTGGGTCCCGGCTGTCAGTGATAGGCCGATCGCAGCACCTATAGTGTGGAATAGAGGTAGAATGAAGCAATAGAGGTAGAAGCGATCGCACAGCCCCGATGGTTGCTATTACACCAGGAGGCTTTCCTGAAGCCTCCTGTGTCATAGCTACGGTGGCTGAGCCTGTTCAGCTTTGCCTGTTTTACAGGCACATGACAATACAATTCTGTGCCTGTGTCATGGGGGATCGTAAATTAACGTCATTGCAGTCTCGGCCATAGGCTGCAGTGGCGTTAATTTACTGTGCAGCGGCGGGAGGGCTTGATAAAGGAACGGTACCCTTTGTCAGCACTCATTGATTGTGCTTAACACAGGCATTATATTAGGAAACTGTTGATAATGCAGTTTAGTTAAAATTATTAGAATTAAAAAATGGCTCTAGACCAAAGTACAACTTGTGTTTTCCTGTAATATCCATGGAAGTTGCAAGTGACCTTGCGACCACAGCATAAAATCTAACCATGTTGCAAGGTTGTAACATGTAATTGGTCATTTTAATAGATTCAAGATACGGTTTTCAAACTAGTGTAATGATGTACTTTGTAGTTGTTCTAATTAAAGCAAGAAATTCATATATCCCTTTAGGTCCTTGAACTTTTAAGGTTTGTTCATATCAATTCACCTTATGACTTTCAAAAACTTAAGAAAATCCATTATATATTTACTTGCTCTGAAGTACATAGTATCCAGACATCACTTATAACAGAAAATATAATTGTATTACATAGTAAGTACGGGTGAAAAAAGACATGTGTCCATCAAGTTATTACTTGGAGAATATTTTATATTATTGATTTTTTTAGCTCATTTTATACATACATTCAAAAGGGAAGCTAGGCAATCGCTGTTGTACAGTGGGGACAATAAGTATAAGTAGTGAAGTTTTTGCAAGTTTTCCCACCTACAAAGAATGGAGAGGTCTGTAATTTTTATAATAGGTACATGCCAACTGTGAGAGACAGAATCTATAAAATAAAATCCCAGAAAATAACATTGTATCATTTTAAAATATTAATTTGCATTGTATTGCATGAAATAAGAATTTGATCACCTCATCTCAAATGGTTTACCCTTTAAAGCCTATAGTGAATTTTTTGACAGCTGCATGCCTCAGCTTTCTGGCGCCAATCTTCTTCCCTTAGTTGGTTCCGCCATTTTTAATAACTTTAATTAAACATAATTATGTAAATTAGCCAGTTTGGAAACCCTGGGGGCGGTCATTCCTCGTTTGAAGCACTGTTCTGCCTGTCTGACTCCTGCCCGTCTGGGCTGCTATGATATAAGACGATCAGGCCCCTGCACTGAGGCAGGAACCTGATTGTATCAATGAGCTGTCAGTTTCTGTCAGCTCATTCATTCTATAATACATTACAGCACTGATCATGTGCTGTAATGTATTATAGATGGACCTGCAAAAGTTAAAGTACACACTCACAAATACATACATACACAAATAAATAAATAAAAAAATTAATTAATAAATTAAATAAATAAATAAATATACACATTCCCCATCCCCCTTTATAAATGATCCCCTATAAATAAAATACACATATTTGAGATCGCCGTGTCCGTAATGACCACGTCTATTAACCCGTTACATTAATTATCCCACCTGATTAACGCCGCAAAAAAATAATAATAATCAAAATGACAATTTTTTTGTTAATCCCACCCCCTAAAAAATATAGATAAAAGCTGTCAAAACATCACATGTACCCAAAAGGTACCACTAAAAACATCAGCTTATGCTGCAAAAAAAAAAGCCTGCACAGAACTCATAAAAATATTTCTGCTCTTACAATATGCAAGACGTAAGTTTTTATAGTATAAATGCCATAAACTATACCTAAAGCTATGTAAAATGGATATCACTGTAATCGCACTGACCTGACGAATAACAAGTCATATGTGACGTATAGTAAACGGAGTACAAAAAAATTGTGAAAAACAGCTGCTAAATTGTGTTTTTTTATTCATACCACCTCATAAAAAAATGTAATAAAAAATTATCAGCGTGTCACATGTCCCCCAGAATGGTACTAATGGAAACGAAATTTGGAAACAAAATTTAGAAGTCCTCTAACATCCTAATAAATAAAAGGACATTCACCAAATGACGTCATCATAAAGTAGACATGTTGTAGATGTTGCATTAATAATTAGTTCATGTGGCATGACTATCTTTCTTAGGAAAAGAGAATTTTGAATATAAAGAAATGTAAGTTTTCACATTTTTTGCGCAAATGTGTTTTTTTTTTTTTTTTTTTCAATCAACTAACATATACCACAAACATAAAGAGGAATATGTCACGAAAAAAACTATCTCAGAATAACCGCGATAGTTAAAAGCATCGCAGAGTTATCACTACGTCAGGTCAGATTTGAAAAATAGGCCCTTGGTATTAAGGCCAAAACAGGCTGAAGAGGCAAAGGGTTAATGACTCTTGTAAGGGAGGTGTGCTTCCTAGGTCAATGAAAGATGCAAATATTGTCTTAATCAGGAAAGAAAATAAAGATCCTTAAGTAGAATTCTGTTAAGTCCATTCCATCCAATCTCCCTGCTGAACTATGATTGAAAGATTGGCGTTAAGTGTTGGTGTTGAGATTGGTGGAGGTACCTCTGAGTCTAAATGGGTGGGAGCAAGGGTCTTTGCCAATATGCAAATCCTCTATCCTGTTGTTAAATGCAATAAAAGCTTTTGACAGGGTGGAGTGGAGGTTCCTTTAGAAGACCCCTATATTGAGCCTTTGGCAGTCAGAATTAAGAACTTGGAGGGAATAAGAGTATTTGGCTTGGATGGTCCAAGTGATAAAATCTTTTTATACGCTGATTATATATTGCTTTTCATTAGGGATCAAAAGTACACCATCCCAGAAATTATAAACTTAGTTAAGTTTGGACAATATGCGGGGCTTAAAATTAGGGATGAGCGAAGGGATTCCGGGAATAAACTCACTTCGCATTTCAAAGCGAATTTCACCCGATTGGCCTCAAAAATTCACCAAACATGGCAGCCACGATTACGGCCTAAAGAAGAATTAACCCCAGCACTGCCAGAGTATAACAGGCAATGCGGTTGTGGCTGGGAAGCTAAGACAGCATTCAGACAGATACTGCAAATAAAAAAACAACCATAGGCTTAGCGCTTCCTCGGTCGCCCAGCACGGACCGAGGAGCACAAAGTCACATTCCTGACACCTCTAGGGCTAAGACATTGCCCCTGAAGGGGCTTCCGCTTTACAATGTCTAATGCTGTAATGTGAGAAAGACTCATTTTATGCCACTGATTACTTGGCATCCAATAATGCTCATGAAGACCATTTAATCTGCCACAGTTTGGTGGCACAGGCCTGGATAATACCGTATCCCACCTATTCATACTGTATATCCATGACGGACATGAGAATCTACCACAGGTGAGTTTAGGATAGAGTAAATACCAGAAATGAGCCCTTTAGAGGAGGAACCCATCCGGGCAAATTGTTCAAAGGAGGTGGGCCTGGAGACCTCCACGGAATAGAATAAGGATTGCTTATAGTGCCTCACACTCGCATAGGTGAGGCATTCTGACCTAGGGAGGCCAAACTTATCACGCAATGTGTCAAGAGGCAGGAGAACACGAGTGATGGGATCAACTATATCTGCTAAGTGGAAGGGGCCTCTACATGACCACAGATGAGCAACTGTCGGGTCCATGTCCACCTCCAGAGAAGGAGAAAACAGAAAGGAAATCAGAGGAGAGTTTTTTGAATACAAAGCAAATCTAGATGCACAGGAGGACCAGATATGTCTGGTGAATTGGATAGGGCCCAGCAAAAGAATAGACCTCACGTATTCTTATGTAGTCTGCAAAAATAGGCTTGCAGTTACTCTGCTGTTTGTTTAAAACAGAAAAAATGCTGCAGCAACCTGAAAATGTCAGGACTGCATATATTCCTTCCGTTGTACACACGATAAACACCTGTTCTTAGCAAACCTTTTGATCAAATAGAGTGTACCATCTCACCACGTTAAGGTGAACCTCAGAGAGATGGGTTTAGGTCTTCAAAACTGGGCATCAGGGGCAGAATAATGTTACCAAAGGCCCAAGGTTGTTCACTAAGCCTGCCCCCCTCCCCCCCACACTGTAATTATGGCAGCACTAGCGTGATGTTCATAGTACAGGATAGACAATGTTATGATTTGTGTAAAATCGCAGTAAAAAAATAGCAACGATTCTTTGCAAATCATGGCAGAACTGTAGCCAGAAGAGAATACACTACTAAAAGTATAAGTACACTACCGTTCAAAAGTTTGGGGTCACATTGAAATGTCCTTATTTTTGAAGGAAAAGCACTGTACTTTTCAATGAAGATAACTTTAAACTATCCCTAACTTTAAAGAAATACACTCTATACATTGCTAATGTGGTAAATGACTATTCTAGCTGCAAATGTCTGGTTTTTGGTGCAATATCTACATAGGTGTTTAGAGGCCCATTTCCAGCAACTATCACTCCAGTGTTCTAATGGTACAATGTGTTTTCTTATTGGCTCAAAAGAGCCATCTTACAAGCTACTTTACTTTTTGAAGAAGTTGTTGGAGCCATATTGGACTCCATTTATATATGGGTTCTGGACTCTATGGAATGAGCAGGACCATGAGCCTCTTATAAACAACTATGGAACTGACGCCCCCTTGTCAGATGTGATTCTCCTTTGGAGTCACACCCCTATGCTTGGTCCACTACTATGTGTTATTTCAGATGCTAAGTCCATTATATAATTACTATTGAGTATTTTGTTACGATTATGCAGCTGGAAATATTGATATAATTTTGTGATATTAAATTTAGGTGCAAGCATATAATTTACAACAAGGGAGCCATTATTAGGCTTGATGCGCCCTTCGTTCCACCTATGTCATTTGGTCCAAGGTACCATTGGATCACATGACATCGGGGATGGGGAACAATTTGGACATGTTGTTACCCGCCTACATTACTCTTTAGGAATTGCAATCTAGGGTGTATGTGCAATAGACGTGGGTTTAAACACGTGACTTTGGAGGGTGTGTGCATATGTACTATATTCTTCTTTATAGGTGGATGTCTATGACCACTGATATGGGATTTCATGTAACATATGTGTATCTTTATATTTGTTACGGACTAATTTGCATTTGTGAGGGCATGTGCATTGGTAAGTTAGCTGCAAAGTGGTGCATGCGTTGTGTTATATGTATATCTTAGGACGCATGTGCATTGAATAAGGGGTAGTAGTCGGTTTTTTGTTTTAGGATACTTTCCCATAACAGATACTTCCGGGTGGTCACGAGGCCCAGACGCTGTGATGACTCGAGGTGACCCTCCATAAGGTAACAGCCAGTTCGTACCATGTGACCTTGACATGTGACTCGGGATTGCCACATGATATGGAGGTTCCGGCGATGTAATCAGCCACATGACCGGAACCATCCGGAGCCTCTGGTGACGTACATCCGGTCGGGTGACCGGGTTGCCTGGATGTTTGGCGTGCGTACAGGTGAATATGGCACCATTGTTTACTCGGGCTCTATACAATACACGGCCGGATGGATTGGGGAACCATACTATGAATGTAAGATATTAAGTGGTATATCCATGTTTTACGTGCCACTCTGTTATTCTGATTAGATGTCTACCTAATATGCACTATATATAGCACCATTATGACATGAGACAAGTACTCCTGACGAAGTCCACGTGACGGAACGCATGGGTTTAATCTGCCTAATCCATCCGTGAGACAGCAATTGTGATTGTATACATTATTTGTTTGTTTATCCTTTAATCTGTGTTTCCTTACCTTTTTGTATACTTATTTTCCTTTTTCTTTAGGATATTGCCTTGTTTCACGTCTCTATATGCACTTGCACTTTGGGGCACTTAACTATAGGGTCAGATAGTTTATATAGCAATTTTTTGCACTATATTACAATTATATTTGTTTATTATTTTTGCTGTCTCTGTATTATCATGTGGGGTGGACCAGTTTCTCACTGTGCCTTATTGAGGCCAGTGGTAGGATCGTGTGTGTGTTTTTAAAGGTTTTTAATCTTGTGTCTTTTTTGGATTGGATTTAAATAAAGAATACTTACTATATTGTGTTTTTCTGGATCTATTTTTCTTTTTGTATACCATGGTAGTTTTTCGGTCTGGATAGAACTAGCACTCCGGTACTATTGTATGTGGTGCCCGCCTTATATGTGTAGTGTCTAAAAATTGTCCTGTGGGTTTAAACATACCCACATGGTAAAGGGCACACGGTTTTTTGATTGATTTATTTTTTAGAGTAAATTAATTTCTCTAGGTGATTGGTTTATACATGATGGCATTTGACATGGATGTGCGTGAGGCACTATGGAGTCAACAGGCCTCCTCAATTTTTCATAGTGTGGATACGGGTAATCCCGATTTTCAGAAAGTCTCTGAAGAATTGGTAGAGGCTCATAAGCTTGTGACACGTTTATGGTGGAACATCAGTAGCTTGGAGGAGTATGGTAAGAGCAAGATGGCCCCCAGGGGACTGAGAGTGCAGATATTCCCGGCATGGGAGGTGACAGAAGAATTCCGGGGTACATGGGAAACTGGTCTGTTGCAGTGCTCCAAGATTATGTAGGCCTTTGTTGATAAATCATGAAACTGAACTTTTAGCACAGGCCAAAACTAAAATAAGGAATTTAGAAACCACAATCAATACATTTGACAGTGAAAGTTTGGTTATACCATTTCAAAACCAACTGAAAGAGATAATAGACAAATATGAGAAGGAGATTGTGACTGGGTAGAAAAATAAGTTTTCCAGGGATAAGATGGATTTCGACAAAAAAACGGGCATTTAGATGGAAACATCATGGAAATGGCCGTGGGGCTACATATGTAGAAAATCCAACATTAAGTGCCACAGAGTCAAGTCAAAGTGACGGTTTTTTATCGGACACAAGCAAAGGGAAAAGAAAAACAGGCGGGGACGCCGTAAATCCAAAAAAAAAAAAAAGGAGCCAACCATCGTCCTCCGGTGTACAACAACCGCAACAAGAGGAAAGCTTTCCGATAGCTAACAACACGGATTCTGGTTTACAAGTCATCAATCTCTCTACCTATAAACTTACGGATACAGAAAGGTCAGTTTTGGAGAAAGGTCTCACCTTCTCTCCAATGTGTCCATTGGACAAATTTGCCCTAATCAAGGATATCTACTTATTTTGTAGGCAACTTTCATTTAAGTTGCTGTATGACCAACCACGTATTACACAGGATATACATATGGAAGATCGCCAATTATTTCATGACCTCCTGGAACTGTTGGAAGAAAACGAACCAAGTATAGGTAAGAGAGCCCTTCAACTCCACAAACCTTCAACTAAAACTATCCCATTACATCTATTCCCAACATTACAACTGTTTTTCGACCTCACATGTAAGGACATACACAACTTGGTCCTGGATACCACTAGGGGGCGTAACATTACACCTATGGAGCAAAAAGCAATTAACAGTCTACGTGGGAATACCTCATTTATAATCAAGGAAGCAGACAAGGGGGGAACATAGTTTTATGGCCCACTGATATGTACACAAGAGAAGCTAAACGTCAGCTGGCCAACACTACATTCTATGTTTCCCTGCCCTCAGATCCTATTTTCGGATTTCGTATTGCACCATAACTATTTCGTATTTGATAGAACGTTCTATCGTCAGGTGTCCAGGACTGCGATGGGTGCTCGTTGTGCGCCCTCCTACGCCAACCTATTTTTGGGTTGGTGGGAGGGCGCCCACGTGTACCCGTCGCAGGAATTTCAGGAGGGAGTACTACGGTGGTACCGCTATATAAATGATATCTTGTTTTTCTGGGTAGGTACGGAGGAAGCATGCATTTCTTTCTTGGAACGTTTGAATACTAACCCCTGGCATATCCATCTCACTTATAGGATTTCGACATCTGAGGTGGATTTCCTTGATCTCAAGATACAAATGAGAGACAACAAGATTTGCACAAAACTGTTTTGGAAGGAAACTGCAACGAATAGTTTACTTCATTTTTCCAGTTTCCATCCACCACATACCAAGAGTGGTATCCCAATTGGACAGTTCTCCAGAATAAAACGGGTTTGTTCAGAAGAAACCGATTTTAGGGAGTCTGCACGCAATCTGACTAACAGACTCAAAGATCGCGGCTATACACAAAGAACAATTTCACGTGGGTATATATGAGCTCGGGATGGAGACCGTTCTGAATTCCTGAGAAAGAGAGAACGAAGAAGTGACAATAAGGTGAGAGTTGTGACTACATACAATAATCAGTGGAAAGACGTGTGCCACATTATAAGATCTTGTTGGAATATATTATTAAATGATCAGAGGATAGCCAAATATATCCACACTGTGCCCAAAATTGTATCCAGGAGAGCAGCCAATTTGAAGGACAAGTTGGTAACCAGCCATTTTGTCCGGCAATCAAAAAAATTAGGAAGAGGTTGTCCCATAATGGGATCATTCCCATGTGGTGAGTGTAGTATCTGCAAATATGTGGAACCTACAAAAACCTTTGTACACCCGGGAGACGGCCAACAAGTTAACATCAAACAGTTTATTAACTGTAGGTCAAAAAATGTGATATACGTTTTATCCTGTTCATGTCCTAAAATTTATATTGGACAGACAACCCAAGAGATGAAAAAGCGGGTCCAAAAACATATTTCAACAATATCTCTGGCAGAGAGGGACAAGAGGATGGGAAAGACACTTACTTCAGTAGTTGCACATTTCCATGAATTCCATCAGGGCAAGTGTGATGATTTGAGGGTTTGTGGACTTGAGAGGGTGCAGGGTAACATTCGAGGAGGCAGCTTGGTTCCTCTTCTCCTCCGCAAGGAGTCTCGTTGTATTTACCAATTAAATTCTAAAACTCCATGCGGCATGTATGAGGAGCTCCTGTTCACAGGGTTTTATAAGACATGAAGATATATTGATGGGTGGGGATGTGTGGTGTGTGTGTGTGGGGGGGGGGGGGGGGGGGGGGGGAGGGAGACGGGTGGGATGGGTAGGTTTGTGTGTGTGTGTGTGTGTATGGTGGGGGGGTGGGAGGGTGAGGTACATATTCATACATATATATTTTTATTAGTAATTCCTTAATTATATAACACTGTTTCCACATAATTTTTGTGTTGTTCATTTTTTCATACAATTTTGTGATCACATTCACACACATTTTTGGGTGAATTTTTAAAATATATATTTTTTTCTCCTTCCGTTACGATTATGCAGCTGGAAATATTGATATAATTTTGTGATATTATATTTAGGTGCATGCATATAATTTACAACAAGGGAGCCATTATTGGGCTTGATGCGCCCTTCGTTCCACCTATGTCATTTGGTCCAAGGTACCATTGGATCACATGACATCGGGGATGGGGAACAATTTGGACATGTTATTACCCGCCTACATTGCCATTTATACATTGCCAATTGACATACTATTAAGTTTTTATCCATATTATGGTATTTAAATTGATATTTTCTCTTTAGGAATTGCAATCTAGGGTGTATGTGCAATAGACGTGGGTTTAAACACGTGACTTTGGAGGGTGTGTGCATATGTACTATATTCGTCTTTATAGGTGGATGTCTATGACCACTGATATGGGATTTCATGTAACATATGTGTATCTTTATATTTGTTACGGACTAAATTGCATGTGCATTGGTAAGTTAGCTGCAAAGTGGCGCATGCATTGTGTAACATGTATATCTTAGGACACATGCGCATTGAATAAGGGGTAGTAGTCGTTTTTTTGTTTTAGGATACTTTCCCATAACAGATACTTCCGGGTGGTCACGAGGCCCAGACGCTGTGATGACGCGTCGGGTCAGGTGAACCTCCGTAAGGTAACAGCCAGTTCGTACCATGTGACCTTGACATGTGACTCGGGATTGCCACATGATATGGAGGTTCCGGCGATGTAATCAGTCACATGACCGAAACCATCCGGAGCCTCTGGTGACGTACATCCAGTCGGGTGACTGGGTTGCCTGGATGTTTGGCATGTGTACAGGTGAATATGGCGCCATTGTTTACTCGGGCTTTATACAATACACGGCCGGATGGATTGGGGAACCATACTATGAATGTAAGATATTGAGTGGTATATCCATGTTTTACGTGCCACTCTGTTATTCTGTTTAGATGTCTACCTAATATGCACTATATATAGCACCATTATGACATGAGACAAGTACTCCTGACGAAGTCCACGTGACGGAACGCATGGGTTTAATCGGCCTGATCCATCCGTGAGACAGCAATTGTAATTGTATACATTATTTGTTTGTTTATCCTTTAATCTGTGTTTCCTTACCTATTTGTATACTTATTTTCCTTTTTCTTTAGGATATTGCCTTGTTTCACTTCTCTATATGCACTTGCACTTTGTGGCACTTAACTATAGGGTCAGATAGTTTACATACCATTTTTTGCACTATATTACAATTATATTTGTTTATTATTTTTGCTGTTTCTGTATTATCATGTGGGGTGGACCAGTTTCTCACTGTGCCTTATTGGGGCCAGTGGTAGGACCGTGTGTGTGTTTTTAAAGGTTTTTAATCTTGTGTCTTTTTTGGATTGGATTTAAATAAAGAATACTTACTATATTGTGTTTTTCTGGATCTATTTTTCTTTTTGTATACCATGGTATTTTTTGGGTCTGGATAGGACTAGCACTCCAGTACTATTGTATGTGGTGCCCGCCTTATATGTGTAGTGTCGCCATCTGTTAAGCATGGTGGAGGTAATGTGATGGTCTGGGGTTGCTTTGGTGCTGGTAAGGTGGGAGATTTGTACAGGGTAAAAGGGATTCTGGATAAGGAAGGCTATCACTCAGTTTTGCAACGCCATGCCATACCCAGTGGACAGCGCTTGATTGGAGCCAATTTCATCCTACAACAGGACAATGATCCTAAACACACCTCCAAATTGTGTAAGAACTATTTACAGCAGAAGCAGGAAGCTGGTATTCTATCGGTAATGGAGTGGCCAGCGCAGTCACCAGATCTGAACCCCATTGAGCTGTTGTGGGAGCAGCTTGACCGTATGGTACGCCAGAAGTGCCCATCCAACCAATCCAACTTGTGGGAGCTGCTTCTAGAAGCGTGGGGTGCAATTTCTCCAGCTTACCTCAACAGATTAATAGCTAGAATGCCAAAGGTGTGCAATGCTGTAATTGCTGCAAAAGGTAGATTCTTTGACGAAAGCAAAGTGTGATGTAAAAACAATGTTATTTCAAATACAAATCATTATTTCTAACCTTGTCGATGTCTTGACTCTATTTTCTATTCATTTCACAACGTATGGTGGTGAATAAGTGTGACTTTTCATGGAAAGCACAAAATTGTTTGGGTGACCCCAAACTTTTAAACAGTAGTGTATGTTTGGGTGGCCATGAGCTCCCCAGGAGCTCAGGGCCTCAGGCTAGCACCTGAAACAGACCTATTATAATTTGCTAATGCTGGGCATACAGGATCCAACTAAACTCTGTTTAAAACACCAACAGGAGATGGATGTTGTTCAAGCTAAAAGGAGGTAGCCATACCCCCCACATGTAACACAAAAAGCAAAAAAAATATAGCCAGTACTCCACTATTACTTGTTCACACTGTGCAGTGTGCACTAACATACAGACAAACTGTTCTACACACATAAAACCTGTTGTAAAGTTTTTAGTTTTTTTAGTAAGGTTCTTAGCAAACCATTTGATCAAATAGAGTGTACCATCTCACTGCATTAGGGTGAACCTCAGAGAGATGGTCCCTATCCTAGCAATGGCCTCTCTTGGACTATAAGCCTACAAAACTGGACATACAGGATCCAACTAATCTCTGTTTAAGGCTATGTTCACACGTCGTGAGAGACTGCCCATTCCATCACGGAACGGCCGGTCTCTGCACGGATCATCCCGGCCAGCACTTAATTACTGGCCGGATTATCTTTTGGCCACAGGGTTCTGATGCTGGCATCAGAACCTCCCATAGCACACAGTGAAGCAAGCGGCCGGAGCCGCTCGCTTCACTGTGTGAACTGACAGTTATTTGCGGCCCCGTGCAGGATCCCGGACGGAGTGTATACGAGGTATGTACGCTCCTGCGGGGATCCCATAAAATAATAGGTATTGTTCACCCGTACAAAGTACAGCCGTTGTTGCAGATGGCAACAACGGCCGTACTTTTACGTAGTGTGAACATAGCCTAAAACATCAAAAGAAGATTGGTGGAGTGCAAGCTAAAAGTAGGTAGCCGCACCCCCCACATGTAACACAATTGAAAAACAAAAATGTTATGGCTTTTAGCAGGTGAAGAGAAAAAATTTATAAGCAGAAATGCAAAAATCTCTGCTGTGGCAAGAGGTTAAATATACTGTACAAACCTACAGTCCGGACTTGTCGCCCAGATATGCTGTTGAAACCAATATTACTATTTGCCTAGACTTCTTGAACAAATTATGACTTTCATCTTGACACATGGGCATGCTTAAAGGGGTTGTCCAGCGAAAATCTTTTTCTTTCATATGAACTTGTCAGTAACTTACCTGACCGCGCTCCAGTGTCGTCTGGTCCAGCTGGAGCGCAGCGCCGCCCTCCTCGGCAGGGCCGGGTGACGTCACGGAGACCCGACGGCGTCCCTAGTAACCAGGGGAGCCGCGGGTCTCGCGTTAGTGTACGTCGCCCGGCCGAGCAGCTGAGTGCTGTTGAGCTCAGGCTGAGTGACGGATCTCTCTGCCACTCAGCCTGCAGTGCACCAGCTGTGATGTGTCTGGATTCAGGAGGCCGGACCAATCAGCCTTTGGTCCGGGCTCCTGATCCAGTATAAAGTGTTGTCAGTGCCAGCCTCTAATCGCTGGCTATTAGTTGTTTCTGATCCCAGCTCCCCAGTCCCTTGTATTCTGCTATATCCTTCCTCTTTTGCCTCGCCTGGATTCTGACCTTTTGCCTGTCCCCTGACTCTCCGTTTGGTTCTGATTTTGTACTGCGTTGCTCGTTTGGTTCTGACTCGGCTAGTTGACTCCCCGCATTGTGTTTGTCTGTCTGTCCGTGTTTTATGTTCTGCACGTATACAGTATAGGGATTGTCTTCGTGGTTGTCCGCGACCGCCTAGGGTCGACCGAGGCAAGTAGGCAGGTGACAGTGGGTGGGGTAAGACCTAGGGCCCACTGTCGAGTGTCTTGTCTTCACCTGCCAGTCGTGACAGAATAGCCAGCCTTACAGTTTTCGTGACTTGCTCCAGGATTTCTATTATGGATCCTATGAAAGCATTAGTGGAGCAAATGCAGAACCTAAACACAGTGGTACAGAGTCTTGCTGAACGGGTTCAGGAGCAGGAAGCTGCCCCCCGACAAGTTACTATGACCACCCCTTCCTCCCCTGAACCACCGGTACAACTCCCAGAAAAATTTAAGGGGGATAGAAGGAATTTTCGGACCTTCAGAGAGGGGTGCCGATTGTTTTTTCGACTACGTCCCCGCTCCTCGGGGGATGAGTCCCAAAGAGTGGGGATTATCATGTCACTATTGCAGGGGCCGCCACAGGAGTGGGCATTCTCTCTTCCTCCCAAAGCTATTGAGTTAACCTCTGTTGATTATTTCTTTTCAGCTTCGGGGTTACTTTATGACGACCCTGACAGGACTGCGGTAGCCGAGCGACAATTGACGTCCTTAAAACAAGGGAAAAGGCCAGTTGAGGACTACTGCACAGAGTTCCGCCAGTGGTGTATCCCATCCGGCTGGAACGACTCTGCTCTGCGCTATCAGTTTCGGGTGGGCCTATCCGAGCAGCTAAAGGACTGGTTGGTAGCTTATCCTCCCCCTGAAACGTTAGAGGAGACCATGACGTTAGCCATCAGGGTGGATCGTCGTACGCGGGACAGACGTAGAGAGAAGGGAACCGCTGAACTCTGTAAAACCCCTACCTCTTTTCTGTCTCCTTCTAAACCTCCTTCTTCCCTGTTACCACCTCCGGAGGAACCCATGCAGATCGGTGCTACCGATGCGAGAACTAGACGGGCCCATCGTATGCAACATAACCTTTGCCTGTACTGTGGCAAAGCTGGACACCGTGTTCGGGAATGTACTTCCAAGCCTGGATCATCGTCGGAAAACTCCAGCGCCTGAGTGACTATCGAGTCACTAAATTAATGGTCCCCATCTCACTATGTTTGGGTGAGAAATGTATTTCGGGGTTTGCCCATGTTGATTCAGGGGCATCCGCTAATTTTATTAATTCCGGGTTTTGGTCCAGTCTGGAGGTATGTCCGCTTCAGCTTAAATGCCCGCTGAGTGTTACTGGGGCGGACTTTACCCCACTGGCTCAAGGTAGAGTGAGATATATCACATCACTCCTCCTCTAGAAGTAAAAGTGGGGTCGATCCATTCGGAGTGTCTTGATTTTCTGGTTATGGACAATTTGTCTTCCAATGTTATTTTAGGTTTGCCCTGGTTGACCCAGCATAACCCTGTTTTTGATTGGGCAAGCAGAGAACTCGTTCAATGGGGGCCAGAGTGTGCTGCCCACTGCCTTTCTTTAAATTTAACAGGATGTTCTTCATTAGAAGGGGAGATCCCCGAGTTTTTGTCTGATTTTCGTGATATTTTTGATGAAAAATCGGTGGACGAACTACCCCCTCATCGTCCATACGATTGTGCTATCGAGTTAGTTCCTGAATCTAAATACCCGAAAGGGCGAATCTTTAATTTGTCTAGACCAGAGAGGGAAGCTATGCGGGATTATGTTAAGGAAAGTTTACATAAGGGTCACATTCGTCCCTCCTGTTCTCCCCTGGGGGCCGGATTTTTCTTCGTAGGTAAAAAAGATGGTGGATTACGTCCCTGCATTGATTATCGGGAGCTAAATAAAATCACCATTAAAAATCAACACCCGCTCCCTTTGATTCCTGATTTGTTTGATCAGATTGTGGGGGCCCGGTGGTTTTCTAAGATCGACCTCCGGGGGGCCTATAATCTGATTCGAATAAAGGAGGGTGACGAGTGGAAGACTGCATTCAATACCCCCGAGGGACACTTTGAATATCTGGTCATGCCCTTCGGGTTGTGTAATGCGCCCGCAGTTTTCCAACGCTTTGTCAATGATGTGTTTCGTGAGTACCTGGGTCGTTTTGTAGTGGTGTACTTGGACGATATCTTGATTTTCTCTCCAGATTGGTCTTCACATGTCAACCATGTTCGTAGAGTTATGGAACTCTTAAAACAAAATCAGTTATTTGCTAAGTTGTCGAAGTGTCAGTTTGGTGTTCAGGAGGTCTCTTTTCTGGGATATAAGATCACCCCTAGTTCTTTTGGTATGGACCCCCTTAAAGTGGCAGCCATTGAAAAATGGGAACGCCCAAGGAATCTAAAAGCTCTTCAAAGATTTCTGGGTTTCGCCAACTATTATAGAAAATTTATTAAGGGATTCTCGTGATTGCTAAACCCTTAACTGATCTCACCAGAAGGGGTGCTGATATGGATAACTGGACTCCTGAAGCCATTCTGGCCTTCGACAAACTCAAAGCATGTTTTTCTGCCGCTCCGGTGTTGATTCAACCTAACTTTGAACTGCCTTTTATTGTCGAGGTAGATGCATCAGAGGTGGGGGTGGGGGCTGTCCTGTCACAGGGTCCAGTAACACTCACTAACCTCAGACCCATAGCCTATTTCTCTAGGAAATTCTCCAAGACCGAATGCAACTATGATGTTGGCAATAGAGAGCTCCTTGCCATTAAGTGGGCATTTGACGAGTGGAGACATTTTTTAGAGGGGGCTAAACACAAAATTAAGGTTTTAACCGATCATAAAAACCTCGTTTATTTAGATAAAGCCAAGCGCCTTACTCCACGGCAAGCCAGATGGGCATTATTTTTTACACGGTTTAATTTTGAAATCACCTTCAGACCGGGTTCCAAGAATGTAAGGGCAGATGCTTTATCTCGTAGTTTCAATATTAACGAAGTCCCTGTAAAAGAATCCGAAACCATCTTGTCTCCTGGGGTGGCTATACTGCAGCCCGATCTGGCTGCTCAGGTGGTTCAGTCTCAGACTATGGCGCCTAGAAACACCCCGGAAAATAAACTATTTGTTCCCCCTAATCTTCGGTTGAAAGTGTTGGAAGAAACACATTGTTCAGTACTGGCAGGTCATCCAGGTATTGCTGGTACCAAATATTTACTGTCTCGTCATTATTGGTGGCCATCCTGGGCTACGGATACTAAACTGTTTGTAGAAGCTTGTGAGATTTGCGCCAGGTCCAAGGTTCCTCGCAGGTTACCGGAGGGGCTTCTTCAACCCCTGCCTCTGCCCGCTAGACCTTGGACCCACATCTCCATGGACTTTATAACTGATTTACCACCCTCTAAGGGTAAAACGGTGATTTGGGTGGTTGTTGACAGGTTCTCGAAGATGTGTCACTTAATTCCTCTCAACAAACTTCCCAATGCTCGTATCTTGGCCTCTCTTTTTATTAGTCATGTCTTACGTTTGCATGGGGTACCAGAGAATATTGTGTCGGACCGGGGAGTACAGTTTATATCTCGATTCTGGAGGGAGTTTTGTGGTCGCCTAGGTATATCTTTGTCATTCTCTTCAGCCTTTCATCCACAATCCAATGGACAAACGGAGAGGGTAAATCAGTCACTCGAGCAGTTCTTAAGGTGTTTTGTTGCAGGTTCACAGGAGAAATGGAGAGAATACTTACCATTGGCTGAATTTGCCCTAAACAATCGTGAACATCAGTCTCTCAAAATGTCGCTGTTTTTTTGTAATTTTGGGTTTAATCCTCGTTGTTCTTCTGTACATGCGTCTGAATCCATTAATCCATCCGCCGAAAGAATCTACAGAAAACTGTGCACAGTTTGGGCCCAGGCTCTGCAGAACCTGGTTAAAGCTCAAGAAAATTGTAAAAAGCAATCTAATAAAAGACGCATATCTGGCCCTGAGTACAGGGTGGGTGACAAGGTGTGGCTCTCTTCTAAAAATTTGAAATTAAAGACACCATCTGGTAAATTGTCTCCCAAATACATTGGTCCTTATCCTATAGTTGAGATTATAAATCCAGTTTCATTTAAGGTGCTGTTGCCTAGGAGTCTAAGAATTCACAATGTTTTTCATAAATCTCTATTGAAAAAATATGTTAATCCGGTGTTACCGTCTGTTCCTCCTGCTCCGTTGGTCATTCAGGGTGAACTAGAATATGAGGTGGAGAGAGTTCTGGATTCTCGTCGGGTTCAGAATTCTTTGCAGTATTTAGTTCATTGGAAAGGATTTGGGCCAGAGGAGCGCACTTGGGTAGCAAGTAGGGATATGCATGCGTCACGTCTAGTTAGACAGTTTCATCTGCAAAATCCATCTAAGCCTGGTCCCTTGGGTAGAGGTCCGGAGGCCCCTCCTGAAGGGGGGGTAATGTCAGTAACTTACCTGACCGCGCTCCAGCGTCGTCTGGTCCGGCTGGAGCACAGCGCCGCCCTCCTCGGCAGGGCCGGGTGACGTCACGGAGACCCGACAGCGTCCCTAGTAACCAGGGGAGCCGCGGGTCTCGCGTTAGTGTACGTCGCCCGGCCGAGCAGCTGAGTGCTGTTGAGCTCAGGCTGAGTGACGGATCTCTCTGCCACTCAGCCTGCAGTGCACCAGCTGTGATGTGTCTGGATTCAGGAGGCCGGACCAATCAGCCTTTGGTCCGGGCTCCTGATCCAGTATAAAGTGTTGTCAGTGCCAGCCTCTAATCGCTGGCTATTAGTTGTTTCTGATCCCAGCTCCCCAGTCCCTTGTATTCTGCTATATCCTTCCTCTTTTGCCTCACCTGGATTCTGACCTTTTGCCTGTCCCCTGACTCTCCGTTTGGTTCTGATTTTGTACTGCGTTGCTCGTTTGGTTCTGACTCGGCTAGTTGACTCCCCGCATTGTGTTTGTCTGTCTGTCCGTGTTTTATGTTCTGCACGTATACAGTATAGGGATTGTCTTCGTGGTTGTCCGCGACCGCCTAGGGTCGACCGAGGCAAGTAGGCAGGTGACAGTGGGTGGGGTAAGACCTAGGGCCCACTGTCGAGTGTCTTGTCTTCACCTGCCAGTCGTGACAGAACTGGTGCCAGAAAGTTATATAGATTTGTAACTTACTTCTATTAAAAATTCTCAAGTCTTCCCATACTTATTAGCTCCTGTATGTTCTGCAGTAAATGTTATAAGAGAAACAGATTGCTGATCTCAGGTAGACCAGCCAAACGACAACACTGCCGGCTGCTATTGACAGCGCTCAATGCAGTTAAGTCCTAGGTGCATTGCCCCCTGGGAAACATGAATATGCAAAAGAAGAGCCTGTGGAGCCTCATCAAAGAGTCTCGAAACACAGGACTAGCCAGATATCCCTCCGGGAAGGATCCAGCCAAGGGGTGGCTCCTGTAAGGAAACCACCAAAACCACCATATTAAGTGGCCCTATAAGTCAATGTAATGACAAGGGAAAAAACAAGGCCAGGTATCCATCCACATACAGCTGTTTCGGGGTGTTGCCCCTTACCAGTGTGCAGCAGCATTCTGGCTAGGTGGGAGCAATGCCTAGTGGAGCCATAAGAGAAACAGATTGCTGATCTCAGGGAGACCAGCCAAACGACAACACTGCCGGCTGCTACTGAAAGCGCTCAATGCAGTGAAGTCCTAGGTGCATTGCCCCCTGGGAAACATGAATATGCAAAAGAAGATCCCGTGGAGCCTCATCAAAGAGTCTCGAAACACAGGACTAGCCAGAAATCCCTCCGGGAAGGACCCAGCCGGGAGTGGCTCCTGTAAGGAAACCACCAAAACCACCATATTATGTGGCCCTATAAGTGGCCCTGCAGTAAATGTTGTTTTATTTTCAGTCTGACACAGTGCTCTCTGCTGACATCTCTGGCCGAGACAGGAACTGTCCAGAGCAAGAGAGGTTTTCTATGGGAATTCATATAAAACCGAGACAGAGTTCGGCCAGAGTTGTCAGCAGAGAGCACTGTGTCAGACAACAAGTATAGGAACACTTAAGATTTGTTTTATGGAAGTAAATTACAAAGCTATATAACTTTTTGATACTAGTTGATTTGAAAGAAAAAGTTTTTTGCTAGACAACCCCTTTAACTTACACCATGAACAATCTGAGTGGTATTATATAAAGTTTCTAGTGTCTAAAAACATACAATGTCAATTGTTATAAATAAAATTATCCTAATCTCATCTGCAATCCTTTTTTGTGCCATGGTTTATATCAGAATGGTTAAGGACTTTCTACTGAGCACCAAGTTTATACATGCCAATGTTCAGTATACAATGTGCTTTACTGTAACTTACAAATAACCCTCTGCATATCACAAATTTTGGTTCAGACAGTTCAGGCAGTTTTGGATTTATTATCAAATACTGTTGCAATGTCAGAACTTACTAAAAGAACAAACTTCTATGAGGTCAAAGACAGGTGTACAGCATAGCATGGATGTAATACTAAAGAGTCAATAATGCTGGAAACATTTCTTGTTATCTGTGGCCGACATATCACTAGTAGCTGTAAAACGTTAAGGGGGAAACCATTGAAAATATGAGAACGCAGTCCAATCTACAGAGATCATAGCAGCATATCTAGTACAGCTGTCCATAAAGTTTAAACAAGAAGGTTCAAAGATTGATGAAGGGAAGGCATGTGGGTAACCCTGACCGTGAATTCTCTATGTCTACTTATAAAACAATGATATTTTGTTCATATAACTTGTCTAAGCCTGTTTTGAAACCCTCTACTTTTGCTGATCCTGAGGTATATTGTTATACAGATTCACTGTTCTCATGGTAAAGAAGGCTTGTCTCAAGTCTTCTAGTACTTATCTGCTGCTGTATGTCCTGCAGGAAGTGGTGTATTATTTCTAGTCTGAGGCAGTGCTCAATGCCACCTCTGTCCATATCAGGAACTGTCATAGCACTAGAAAATCCCCATAGAAAACATCTCCTGCTGTGGACATGAAGCAGGGAGCTGGTTGGATAGTTTTGTTCAATTTATAATGTACATTGTTCAATTTATAATGTACATTTGTTCAATTTATAATGTACATTATACAAGAAAATACTTCCAAGCAATTAAAATGAAGATGGTATGACACAGAGGCTATGTTCACACAACGTCTTTTCATCTCCGTTTAAAATGACGTCTGTCATTTTGAGTCTAAAATAACGGACGTTATTTAGCAGCCTGACCTCCCCTTGGTGCACTGACGGCTGTTGGCACATTATTCTAGTTTTAATTACTAATTGGACTTTGGATGTGGCTTAATTGAAAAGTCCAATGAATTTAATAGTAAAAAAGGAGACAGAACGGTGACAAAAGGAAAACTGTGTGTGAACTACTGTACAAATAAAAAACGTCCGCTGTTTGCTAAAGACGTCCGAAAATAATGATCATGTTCATTATTTTGACGCCCGCGGCCAAAACGTCCGTTATTTAATACGCTGTGTGCATTAGACGTCTGTCTTCCCATTGGCTTCAATGCTTTGCATTGCAGTCAGTTAAATCTCGTCAAAAACGGACGTTATTTTCAATATGAAAATCGGTCGCCTTTTTAATATTTTTGATATTGTGTGAACATAGCCAGAGGCCGCATGGTTTGGCGAAAAAGAGCTGGTTAATTTGTCTTAAAGTGTAACTGTCATGTTTTGTTTTTTTTGCAGAAATCAGTAGTATAAGCGATTTTAAGAAACTCTGTAATAGGTTTCATCAGCCAAAAAAAGCCTCCTTCTGTACTCAAGAAGCAATCTCCCAGCCTCCCCCCTGACTTCTTATCTGTGCATTATCAGGCAAACACGTCTTCATTACAGAGAAGCCAGTGAAGACGGGCTCTGCTCTCTCCATTGTAAGCCTATGAAGGGGGGAGGGGCGGAGGGAGATGAGGGAGCAGGAAGAGGTGACATGAAGGTCAGCTGTTTCTAGACTCTCTGGGCACCTAAAACGCTAAATTCAGATGTCAGAAAGGTCAGTGCTTATCTATGAACTTACTGAGAGAAGATTGCAGGGTGTTGTGCTGTGCAGGACTGCTCCGTGCTCAGTCACTCCTAACAGCCCCTCCCCTCTCCATAGCCACATAATGGAGACAGAAATCCTGCTTCATTTGATGTGAGGGGGGAGGCTGGGAGATTGCTTTTTCAGTCCAGAAGGAAACTCTTTTAGTACATAAAACCTATTACAGAGTTTCTTAAAATCGCTTGAACTGTTGATATTTAATGTTTTCTGAAAAATGGCCCTGAAATGTTTCTGATGCCAGTTAATCTTGGGAACAGCCACATCTGTCGTCGGGTTCACATAGCCTTTTGCTGATGTGCTATAAAATAATTGCTATAACTGTTAAAGTGGTGAAATAAAATCTTACACATCTCTACATACTGACTTTGTAATAACAGCACAAAAAAACTTGTGATTAAACAAAATTATTCGATGAAAAAAGTAAAACAATATACATCTACATTCTAGGTGTGTTTATATATATTATGCTTTGCATTGAATTGCATTGTACATATTGGGAATATTTACTAATAGTGGTACATTGTTGAATTGTGGACAACTAGTAATATTCTATGCAGTGACCGCAGTGTTTAAGTGTAAGTGACAGGGGCAGTCCCCTTTCACTTACTGATCAGGACCCCCACAGTGTGACTGCGATGGTCCCGATCGCTGTATAGGACCGCCGGAAGTCTCTCACCTGCCTCCATGCGGTCAAATTGGCAATCTGCTCATTGAGCCTGCCCCAGGCAGCAGGCAGCAGAATGCCTATAACCCTGATCAATGCTATGCCTATGGCATAGCATTGTACAGTGTCTGCAATCTAAGTATTGCAGGTAAAAGTCCCTCTGGGGAACTTAAAATGTGTAAAAAAAAAAAAAAGTTTTTATAAGTACTTCAAAGCCCCTCCCCCAATAAAAGTTAAAATCACCCCCCTTTCCCATTATATAAATAAAACATATAAAATGAATAAATAGACATATTATTTACCATATGGTGCGTAATTGTCCGATGTATTAAAAAATATAAATCATCATTGCGAACGGCGTACACGAAAAGAGGGGGAAAAGCGCCAGGATTACAGATTTTTTTGTTACATTATATATAAAACAAATGTAATAAAAAGTGATCAAAAGGTCTGAGCTACACAAATATGGTTTGTATAAAAATTACACCCCATACAGCCCTGTAGGTGAAAAAGTAAAACTGTTATAAGCGTCACAATAGGGCCACTTTATTAATAATTAGTTGGAAAAAAAAAAAAAGGATTTAATAATAAAAAAAAAATAGAACATTTGAGAATCTGTGTAAACCTCCATATGGTTGACCTCTATAATAATGGTATCATGTTGCTTTTACCATATAGTGCATAACGTAGACACAGGAACACCCAAAATGTAACCATTTTGCATTCTTTTTTACGATTTCACCAATTTATATCTTCATAAATAATATTTTTGGGGTTCCATCATACATGTTGTGGTAGAATGAAAGACGCCATTACAAAGTACAACTATTCCTGTAAAAAACAAGCCCTTACATGGCCTTGTAGATAGAAAACTGAATGTGCTAGAGCTCTTAGAAGGGATGGAGAAAAAAACGAAAACACAAAAATGAAAATTTGCACGGTCCATTGGGACATTTTGGGCTTGGTCTTCAAAGGGTTAAGTTACATCTCTGACAATATATGTTTTTATCATGCTCACCAAGCCTAAAGACTAATAAATCAGCAAAATTCCGATTAATCTGGGTCATTACTACATGTGCCAAGTTTGCTGCTAATAATTTTCTGTTTTTCCCAGAGCCCTTTGTTTTCATTTCACTTTTATTGTAGTAGCTGATATTGTCTGCCTTAGGCTATGTTCACACAATGTACAAGCTGTTATTTGGCACTCAAAACAATGGCTGTTTTTTTAAGGATCCAATTGTTTTGAATAAAAATTGCATTGAAGTCTATGGACAACAGGCGGAAAAAAATTGACATGATCATTATTTCGGCTGTTGTTCAATACATTGTATCAAACGCCAGGGCTTGGGAAGGCACTGGTGTTGGTGGGATGCATTGGAAGGCTGTGGTCTGCATTAGTATATTCTGTTTTATGTATTTTTCTGCAACAGAGACAACCACCTTTTTTGACTCTCACTATTGTCAGTGATAACTAACCTGCTGATAGATTAGCCTTAACATTAAGCTGCTGCTTTTAGCAGTTATTGACTGTGAACATATCAGCTTAGATGTTGGAGTTGTACCTGGGATCTAAAGTCTGAGAGGCTTCCTGTCCAATATACCCACACCGGCAAGTGGTACATGGCTGGTGAGGGTTAAATTAGAAATTTAGCATTGGTGCCTAGGATATTGCCACTGTTTGCAGGTTAGGAGTGGTCTACCAGTGGACAGGGGGATCATTGTGTTATCTCAATAATAGGGCCTTACTATAACATACCCAATGAGGTATAACAGAAGAAAACCCAATATGAAGAAAATCTTGTAGCAAATCTTTGGAGATAATACAGTAATACTAATGTATTCTAAATGCCACTGTACCATGCATGTACTCCTGGCTTTGATCAACCTAGTAAATTGTGTTTCACATGTGCATGTGTTGTAATGTTAAAAGAAAGTCACATTAAATCTCTGTTTCTATCCCTGCTTGGACTCTTAGCATTAAAGTGAACTCAAGTCCCTTTTAAATATTTAATTTATTTCAATGTGCATTCATCTGCAAATTCATTCCATCGCTTAGGGCATATTGGATAAAATGTAATATGTTTTGTGTGCAGTTGGCTATATAAAGAAATACTGATTCAGTCTTCTAGCAAGCATCATGCTTGAGATCCCTTTTGTGCATCTTGTATAACTTTGTCTTGGAGTAATGTTGGCATAGCAACTGGTTTCAGTTCACACTTGTCTTGTTATTGATTGCAATAATCTTAAATGACTGTTTATCCCAAAAGCTTCTAACCTTTGAATGCAGTAGCAGAAGCAACAACTAACTAAGCTTTACTACATCAACATTTCCTCTCCAGGGATGAGATTTCTTTTCTAATGATTGTGGCCTTCTCTGTGGCCCTGATGCCAGTTATTAATATGTACTCTGTACACATTGTTCTGGTTAAGGGACCGGGAAAAATATATTTGATAGCTATGATAAATGTAAACACAATAGAGCTCATGAATTTCTATGCAAACATTTTATTTATCCCAAAGCCACCAAGCAGCTTTTTAAAGCGGAATTAGACTCTTTGTTCTAACAACCAGAGATATCTGAACAACAGCTGGAAGGGTTTTGGACCTACGAGTCCCTTTCTTCATGTTTCATAATATTAAAAGGAACCTGTTGCCATGCTATCTAATCTATTACCAGCATGTCGTAGAGCAGAAGAAGCTGAGCAGATTGATATATATCGTTATGGGAAAAGATGTGGTACAACTGGTAACTTATTGATTGAAATCTCAGATGCTTCCATACTACAGAGTCCAGTCCATTGAGTGACTCCACCCACTGGACTCCTTAACCCAGAATGAGCAGGGATTTTAATCAACATGTTATACTGAATCTTTTTACACAAAGTAATATATCAATCTGCTCAGTTCCTCCTGCTCTATAACATGATGGCAAAAGATTAGCATTGGTGACGGGTCCCTTTTAATCTCTGTATTGTACTTACAGTATAGGCCCAATTACACAGAGGGTTTATAGTTTAAAAATTTGCTGTAACGATTGAAAATAAGCAATTAACTGTCAATGTAGTAACACCCAACAATCAAACGATGAATGAAAAATTGTTCATTTTTGTCTTTCAACATGTTGAAAAATGATCGTTGGTAGTTCGCTGATCGTTTGCATATCTGTTCATGTAATAAGTTGCTTGCCGATAAAACATGTTGTGTGGGTTGTCCTGAGGAACGATTAGCGACCATATAATGACGTAACAGCGATCATAACAGTGATCGGTGAATGTAATAACCTCAGAATCATTTGCCACAAAATTGCTAGTTTTCACTATTGATCGATCGTTATACCGAATCTTTGAATGATAATCGCTACGTGTAATACGGCCTTATTTCAATAAAAGGAGAGTTGATAAAAAATACTTCTTTGTATCAACCTGACTTGTTCTGGATAAGATAAAGAGGCCATCTGGATGAAGAATCTAAAGATTATGTAAAAGTCTTGGATCTCAACTCCATAGAACTACTCACTAGAGTGCAGTGTAACATTGGCATATGAGTCTGCTAAGTAGAAGTTACAGGTTTTACTAACAGCCAATCCAACAGCTGCTAAGGAAGAAGAAAGGCTGCAGCTTTTAGAATACACCAGTGCACTTGCTGTATGCGTTTGCACTGGTTATCTAAGTACTGTATCACGTTACCTATCCACACAAGGTATGTGTTATGGGCTATGTTCACACTACGTGAACAACCGACCGTTCCGTGACCCCGGCTGGGTCACAGAACGGCCGGTCTCAGCCCGGATCATCCCAGCCGCATCAGCGCGCCTGCATCAGAGCTTCCCATAGCCCACAGTGAAGCAAGTGGCCGGACCGCTCGCTTCACTGTGTGAACTGACAGGGCTTTCTGCGGCCGGAATTCACTGAATTCCGGCAGCAGAAAGCTGACATGTCAGTTTTTTTTCGGCACCGCATGGGATCCCAACCGGAGCGCATACGATGTGTGTACGCTCCGGCCGGGATCCCATTGAAAATAAGGCTATGTTCCACCCCTCTAAACTACGGCCGTAGTTCTGCGTCGAGAACTACGGCCAAAGTTTTACGTAGTGTGAACATAGCCATAAAGTGTATGTTTATATGACTTATTATCAGGGCACTGTTGATGCTGTTGTTTGTAGATTATATAAGGTGGAATAAAATACTTTAAACTGCTTAGCTGTATATCTCTACGGTCTAAAGCTATGTTCACACACTGTGTTCATTTTTTACAAGAATGGCCGTTGTTGCAGAACCCTTTAAAAAAAAAAATACACTCTGTTGAATTCTATGGGGGATAACAGCTGCTGTGCACACAATGTATTGCACAACAGCCGCTGTTCCCCTACGGCTGTGGAAATAATTCATCTGTCAATGATTTACAGCCAGCAGATTGTGAACAACATCCTTTTTACAGTCAGTTCTGTATGGCCGTTCTTACAGAAGTACATTGTATTGAGGTCAATGGTTAATTGAATTGCAGGCACATCCAAAGGTGCCTGCAATTCAAGTAACCAATTCGTAATGTTTCTGCGGCCTATATGGCAGTAACAGCTGCAGGGACATGTTGCCAGAGAGGCAAGGTGAGGGTGGGGCAGTGGGTGTGGTCACATGCAAATGGGTGTGGCCTGTGCAAGCTCATAGGGGGACATTTATCAAGGGGTTTGCGCCTAATTTTTGGGTGAAAAGTTTTATTTATGAAACCAGTATTCGACAGGTAAATATTTTTAGATATGACTTTTTTAAAATCTGCCTGTTTTAAGTATTCACCCAAAAGTTTGCATAATCCGTGATTAGCGCCCAATTTATCATTTGCGACTTTTTAAAAAGTCACATAAACAGGCGCAAGCTTACTTCAGGTCAGAACCAAGTGAATAAAACTGCGCAATTTTTTCATACTTACGCCTTGTTTGCGCCTTTTTATTTAGATGCATTTACTATGGCAGTGCTACATGTTAATGAATCAGTCACAAGATATTAGAACAAAATACACACCAATCCCCTTTAGAATAGTTGCACTTATTAGACTCCTTAGTAAATGTCCCATCAAGTGTCAGAAATACTGTATATGACTAACTATGAAGAAGAATTTGTGAGGGGTCAATATTATAGTAGATTTGTGCAAGATAGGCAAGATATATGATTGATGCATTTATGTTGTGGACAGGAAATGCCAATTAACTTAATGAGTTTGTTGAATCTATATGGCTGCCCATGGGTTTGATGTAATTTTAGCCCAGTTAATGTTACAGCTGCAGGGTGAACAGGGGGCGTTCCTCACAGTGGTGGGGTGCGCCAGGGTAATTTCTAGGACTCATATACAGATGAACACATCTTTGTAATTTTGTCCATCTTCTATCAAACCGTGGTCATTTTGATGCTTGTTAAAAAAAAAAGCATAATATTTATTTATGGAAGTAAGTGCTGCTTTCTGTAGTATCACATAGTAAATGAAGATTAATGAACAAACTGACCTCATCTTACCTCGACAAGTACCTGGGAACGTAACACTACAACTAATGCCCATGGATGGGTGAATTCATGAATAAAATGTACGCAAATAAAGCTGGTAATAGAACAGCTACAGTGTAGCTATAATAGCATTGCGTGACATATACAACATCATTATGTTTGTGATCATATTCTCCTTTCTCCCACTGAAATGGAAAGCCTTCTGTAAAAATGTTCTGCCAGGAAAGCCCAGGAGGGACTTATATGCCATGATGTGTAAAATAATTATTGCCAGATGTTACAATTTTATCAAAATGAAATCTGATTAACGTTCACTGTAATAGACATTATTTTATATTCACATTAAAGATAATGATTTTACACCTAGCTGAGGGTCCCGATTAAATAATAGAAGAAAGAATGATGTGTGACAATGCAAATAACTTCTTATTTTAGAGGTAATATTCAATTTCTAATCACTCCATGGTTCAACATTTAGACAATGTAAAAACATATTATTACTTATAAGCCATTGAATACAATTAATTAATTCATTAATTTATTTATTTCAGACCAACATTCAGATTCTTTGTTTTGCCACATCTAAGTGTTCCATAATAAATTCTGATGAACAATTTTAATATTTCTGAGATGGGTAAATTCGTACCCTTCCATCTCTTAGTCATATTGGCTCTGGCCGCTTTCAGGATATAGGATATTATAGTAATTTTGGCTGTGGAGATGTCATCCAATTCCGGAGACAGCAAAGGTAGTGTACACTTGGTCCCCACATACAGTGACCTCGATCCCAGTCTTAAATCACTGACAAACCTAAACAGGTTTAGCTCACGCATGTCCCTGTATTTAGCACCATCCATCTTCCTCACTATCCATCTGACCTGACGAAGCACTACTAGCGTGAAACTGTCATCCAGGAACGCACCTACTTTCACCATCCTTCCCTTCCATTCTGAGCACACAGTCGCCTGAATAAATACAAGCACTTATCTGGCTACTAATCGGTGAGTGCCGCTTCTTCATGTCTTTCTATTTCATTTTATGTTCTTTACTACTGCTCTAGAAATAAATTCAGTATGATAAAGATGATGTCTACTCATAGTTGTTGGTGTCACCACTAAACCTCAAAGCTGATTATTAACACAGTTTTATAAGTTAGATTATACATGTTGCTAACAGGCTGCAAAAGTTCCATTAAACACAAAGAAAATGTGATAATTAAAATATCTATTTTTGAAAAGGTTCATAAAGGATGTGCCAGACACAGAGAAATCCGTAAGGACACATCAAGTAAAATTATTCAATGTTCCACTCAAACAAACACTATAATTAGACATTTTACATTGTACACAAATGATCTGACATTAATTTGAAAACATCAAGTTCACTGTGACAGATTGATCTGTCAATCACAGCCCTGCATTTAAAGGTAAATGCTCATTACTACTGGTGTGTACAACTGGTGTCAAAAAGTTGAACTGGTGCACACCACTGCCTCATCATGCTTCACCTCTGTACAGCAAACACAGTGGAGTATGTTTACTGTGCCAGATAAAGTGCATAAGGATCAATCAGTGGTCAGAGATGCTGCTGTCTCTTCAGATGGAGGTCGTCATCTGCTCTCGCTTTCACTGCTTATTGGGCTGTGTGATATGGCCCTAAACTTATACCAACCATTTCCATCAACGCTGACCACCTCCTGCTGCCTTCACCTCAAAAACATTTCCCAAATCCGTTCTTTTCTCAACCCTGACAAAACTACTGGTACATGCTTTTATTATCTCCTGCTTGGACTATTGCAACATTCTCCTCTCTGGCCTTTCATCTAACACCCTTGCGTCCCTCTAATTTATTACTAACTCTGCTACCTGAGTAATCCACCTCTCAACTTGCTCTGTTTCTCCCCTCTGCCAATCCCCTCACTGGCTCCCAATTGCCCAGCGAATTAATTTGTTAACCATGACATACAAGACCATCCAAAACCTGTCCCCCCCAGACATCTCTGACCTGATATCCCGCTACCGTCCCTCATGCTACCTCTGATCCTTAAATGACCTCCTTTTGCTCTCCCCACTTCGTTCCTTACACAACCATTTCCAAGATTTTTCCTGAGCCTCCCCCATACTCTGGAACTTACTACCCGACACATCCGGCTCTCATCCACCGTTACGACTTTCAAAAGCAACCTGAAAACGCATCTATTTAAACTAGACTAGAACCCACAATAATTTTGCACCACACCTTGACTAGCTGCCCTTTACCTTATGTCTCCCTCCCCTTACCTTGTAGATTTTAAGCCCTCGCGGGTAAGGTCCTTTCTCCCTATGTACCAGTCTGACATTTATCTTTTTCATGTAAGGTGTTTGATTTTGTAATGTTCTGCTTGCCCCCCCCCCCCTATCACTTGTATAGCACCCTTAAATTAAGGGCACTTTAACCACTTCAAGACCGGACTGATTTTGGCCTTCAGGACCAGGGTCCATTTTTTAAATCCAACCAGTCTCATTTTATGCTATTTTTTTGTTTGTGTGTGTGTTTTTTGTTTTTTTACTCTTTAATTTATTGTCCCACCATGGGGACTTTACTATGTAATTGCCTGATCACAGGCAATTAGCACTGCAATGCAATGTGCCTGTAATAGGCAAAGCTGATCAGACCCAGCCTTAGGGCCCTATTACACGGGGCGATTATCGTGCAAAAAAATTGTTAAATCGTTCGTATGTCGTTCGTCGTTGATTTAGATCTGAACCTAAAATTATCGTTAATCATTCGCTAATTGTTCGCTGTAATTCCATGTTCGTTCGCTCAAGTTCCGCATTTTTTCACTAATCGTTCAGTGTAATTGCACATTGTTCATTGTTTTGCTGGGATCAGAAGGAATAAACGATCATAGTAACGATCGCAATAACGATTGTAGTAACGATCGTAACTAATGATTATCGTTCTGTGTAATATGGTGAACAATTTCAGGTTAACGATAAACAATCTCGTTTGTGATCGTTTATTGTTAGTCGCTAATCGTTAAAAATTGCTCAGTGTAATAGGACCCTTGGCTGAGCCTGATCAGCCACCGTAGCTGAGACACCAGGAGGCTTCAGGGAAGCCTCCTGATGTCACAGCAACCATCGGGGCTGTGCGATCACACTGCACAGCTCCAAAAGGCAACGAAGGGAGGATTCTGATCGCATGATCGTTAGGGTTAACTGCTGAGATCAAGGCTCAGACCGAATCTCGGCAGTTGTGGTGGGTGCCCGGCTATCACTGACAGCCGGGCGCCCCCACGGATGACATGGGCGCAGCTCCTGTGCCCGTGTCATCCCTGTCACGTTCTGGCACGTCCATATGTCGGAACGCTGTGTAGAATTGGACATGCCAGTACGTGATCCAGCGGGAAGGGGTTAAAAATAACTAATAATAATAATCTTACAGTCTGCTTCTAGGTGTTGCTGGAGCCACAGTTGCATAGATCTTCCCACATGTGGCACTCAAGAACGCTATGTAACCTCTAGACATGGAAGTGTTACCTGCCAGGCTATTACTTGCTCTCTTAAATAGAGATATTTTTTATTTTTTTCTGTGTATAGAAAATTACTAACATTACATTTCCATTTTTATTTAACTGTATTGCAGCAACACTGGAGCTTATCATTTGGGGATGAATAATGAATAATTTTTTTCTGCAGACTTTTTCACTGGAGCATCAGAGGATTTACTTTTATATTTGGTAAACTTTAATATCCCCGTAATGTATCTAAATGTGAACTGATTTTATTCATAGAGAACCATAAAATGTAGAAGTCTCTCTCAGGCATTATCATTTCCCAAGGACTAACTTGCTTTTTTTAGGATTGTATTTTGACATTATAAAACAATGAATGAAATATTATTATTCTACTACCCAGTGAATGACATCTCACCACCTTCTTCTTTCTTGTAATGCCTTTTGGCTCATAAAAGATTCATATTTATTGAAGTATAGCAATAGGAAATGTACTGGGGATTAAGCCTTGTTTTCTCAAAAGTATGGAGATGTGTACATTCAGCTAAGAGCCTACTGATTTGTGGTTAAACATGACTGAAGGATTTTAGCAAGTTTTAGTTCAGCTTCTTTGTCAGTAAGGATGGATTGAATTCATTAATGCAAATATCACGAAATAGAATTTTTGTATACAAATTAAGTGTTGCAAAGTTAAGACATGTTGGCGGAGATGGGAAGATTTATCAATGCATATGTGTCATTCTGGTGATATTTTCAGCAATGATTGACCTAAAGGACTTGTTTTATATTTCTTGCTACTACCTTGCTTAAAAACTTTTGATATAGCGCTGACCTTATAAAAAACATAATAAGCCTATCATTCTTACTTTCACGCTCCCCCTGTGTCCTCCTGCAGTGTCTCCGGCTCCCCCACTGACTGTTGCTCAAACACATCTCGGCAGTGACAGCTCACTGACCCAATCACTAAATGAGATGGCACAGGGCCATGGCCAGTGATTGGCTGTGCGTCTCAATGCCGAGACGAATCGGATGTGGCCTCAGCGGGGGACATGGAGAAACCACAGGGGATCACAGAGGGAGTGTGAAAAAGTAAGAAAAAGATGTTTATTATGCTTTATATTATGGCAGCACAATATCAAAAGTTTGTGTTATAGCCACTTTTAGACACATTTCCTTCTTGCTCAACAAGGGGATATAGCTTATAAGAAATGTGCATGGCTTGGCATGCAAGTTGGTATTGCCTGTGTGCGACTCTCCAATCTGCCAACATGGCAGATCACAAGCAGCGCGGATTGTAAGTATACACTGCCTCTGATCTGGAAACTGACAGCACAAATAAGTACATATCTGTGCTGTCAGTTTATCTTTATCTTTATCGGCCAGACATTACCTTGTTTACACAAGGAGATGTGAAGCCAACTACAATAAATGTTAAAGCTTACTCAAGAGACACGATCAGCAAAGGATAGGGTGTTTGCCTCAGCTGATTGTTGTCGCTTTCACACGGGCAGTTTCTAGCATTGCTCCTGGCTGATAATTATCCTGTGTATAAACCCACACACCGTATACGCAGCTTATTTACTGCTGCAATACGCAGCAAATACGCAACAAATACGCAACAAATACGCAACAAATACGCAGCAGATTAGATCTAAATAACTGAACACAGCATCAAATCTGCACCACCAAATCTGCTTCAAATCTGCTGCGTTTTTGCTGCGTATCTGCTGCGTATACGGTGTGTGGGTTTGTACCCTATAAGAACCTTTAGAAGAAGCTGAGAGAAGTGCAAACTATATCCAGCTGCTCCAGTTCTGGTCCATTATGGGTCTAAGGAACCAGTCTAGTGCAACTGGATGAAGATTAGAGCGATTTTAATGATCAATCGGGAACTCATAACTGAGACCCTGAACAATGAAGTCTTTTGACATGGCTCTGTACAGTATGTGCCTATTAAGTGATCAGTATACTTGGTGTATGTTTTGTATCTGATGAAATGGAATAGAAATTGGAAGGATAGGTTGGTATTCTTCTTATACATGGTTCCTATTATGGGATAAAGAGAAAGGTATATCTAGATAAGGCAGGAGCGTCAACAAATCCTATGCTTCACTGAACGAGTACAGTTGTATATGATCCTTAAGTAGATCTTTGTGGAGTTTGTATCATGATTTGTTGTTTATTGCATATAACAGTGCTAAACACCTGTAGCGGAGTATAATAGGTCCGATTCGGGCGGTAGCCCCAGGCTTTGAGCTTCTGAGGAGCCCATGGCCCCCCCGAACAGACTTATGTTTAGTCATGATTTGCATAAAGATCGCTGCTTTTTACCACAATTTTGCACAAATCAGGGCAAAACTGCAGCTAGGAGACAATGTAACATTAGAGAATATATTGAAGGACCTTATCATGTGACAATGATGTCACCACAGGTCATTTACAGGCTGCATTATGGAGGAAAAAGTGCCCCCATAGTTACAGTGGGTTGAAGGGGTTGTACAGCTTGGGGTCAATAATAAAGTTAATCCGCCCCTGCTAAACACAGTATCTTAAGGCTATGTTTACACACACTAAACTAATACCAAAATACGAACGCAATTTTAGAGTAAAAATAAAACAATGTGTGAACAGGCAAAAAAGGCTGTTTTTTTGCAAAAACAGGTACTAAATACTGAGCATGTTCACAATTTTTTGCGCCCATACTCGCTTTCGGCCGTGATTCTATACTTTGTGTGCACTGACAGATAGATCATGTAAAACATACGTTAAATATATAGGTTTCTCAATAATTATGATAGCTAATATAGATACAGTGATTTAGGGTTGTAATTAATTGAAGTTATATATGTAATAGATATTAAACATATTAATTTTAGTAGAAATGTCAGAACAAAAGCTATATATATAATATACTTATAGATAACACTGTAAGTTTTATTATTTCAAATAGAATGTGCTGCAATGGATAATAAAGTAATAAAACATTGGCATTTTGCCCATATAGAAGTTTGAAGCCTAAATGCTTTTATATAGAGTACATCATAGAACTCCAAGGTGACTTCCGTATTCGTATTAATTAATTGTAGAGGCTATGTTATCACTTATACTGAAAAATGAAATGTGTCCCATTCACCTTCTCACACTGAAGAGCTAGAGATGTTTTAACTAAACTTTTAAATGATAGCTAAAATGATGATCTCTGGCACCCCGGGCTGTGGGCACTGACAAAACAAAATGTAAATTTGCTATATCAAGTATGGAATCAAAAGAAAGCCAACTGGAAACCAGACCCAGGCTTGAAGGGATGCTCTGGACATGTGTGTATGCACATATATATTGGGGAAATGCATGATGAAGGTATTTGAAGGGATATTTCAAGACCTTAAGGTTCAATCTTCATGTACAATTGTGCTCAAGCAGGTGGTAAAAAGAAAAAAGTGGTATACTTACCCACCTCACTCCTCTAGCAATGCCTTTCTCATAGAGCCCCAGTTCTGCTGTACACTTACAGGTTAACCATGAGGAATTGCTTGTCAGTGTCAGTCAGTAAATGAAGTGGCATAACAATACGACCACTGATTAGCTGAGTGGGCAATCCCTTGTGCTGACCCTGAAAGTGCTGTGCCACAGGATTGTACTCCGAGCGAACAGTGGCACTGGGGAGCTGGGAAGGTAAGTATAAGGTGTTTTCCCACCTGCCTGGACACAATTGTACATAAACTTTCTTAAAATATTAATATAAAAAAAACCAAAGAAACAGTCCCTGTGTCATACTTCCCCTACACTACTGTACCATCTGGACAAACTGAACCATCACGCAAGAAGGGTATTTGTTATTAAATGTGTCTTCAGTAGAAGAGTATTTGCTAACTATAACTTTTGTTGTTTTTCTAGATAACTCCGGCAAACCAGAAAACTGTAACGTTGTATATTCTGTAGTTTAGAATACCGGTAATAAGACTTGAATATCATTTACTGAGACCTGTAAAATAATGATATCTACAACTACAATATATCATACAAGTAATTGTAATTTAAAATAAAGAGGGAAATTTATCAAACTGGTGTAAAGTAGAATTGTCTTAGTTGCCCCTAGGAACCAGATTCCACCTTTCATTTTTTAAAGAATCTTTGAGGAATAAAAAAATGGAATCTGGTTAGAGGCAAATAAGCCAATTTTACTTTACACCAGTTTCATAAATTTCGCCCAAAATGTCTATTAAATAAAAACGTGATTTATCAATTGATTTATCAATGGTTGGCAATCATGACTATAAAGGAATGGCTACTGAGGATATATATATATATATATATATATATATATATATATATATATATATATACTACCGTTCAAAATTTTGGGGTCACCCAAACAATTTTGTGTTTTCCATGAAAAGTCACACTTATTCACCATCATACATTGTGAAATGAATAGAAAATCGAGTCAAGACATTGACAAGGTTAAAAATAATGATTTGTTTTTCAAATAACATTGTTTTTACATCAAACTTTGCTTTCGTCAAAGAATCCACCTTTTGCAGCAATTACAGCATTGCACACCTTTGGCATTCTAGCTATTAATCTGTTGAGGTAAGCTGGAGAAATTGCACCCCACGCTTCTAGAAGCAGATCCCACAAGTTGGATTGGTTGGATGGGCACTTCTGGCGTACCATACGGTCAAGCTGCTCCCACAACAGCTCAATGGGGTTCAGATCTGGTGACTGCGCTGGCCACTCCATTACTGATAGAATACCAGCTGCCTGCTTCTGCTGTAAATAGTTCTTGCACAATTTGGAGGTGTGTTTAGGGTCATTGTCCTGTTGAAGGATGAAATTGGCTCCAATCAAGCACTGTCCACTGGGTATGGCATGGCGTTGCAAAATTGAGTGATAGCCTTCCTTATTCAGAATCCCTATTACCCTGTACAAATCTCCCACCTTACCAGCACCAAAGCAACCCCAGACCATCACATTACCTCCACCATGCTTAACAGATGGCATCAGGCATTCTTCCAGCATCTTTTCATTTGTTCTGCGTCTCACAAACGTTCTTCTTTGTGATCCAAACACCTCAAACTTGGATTCATCCGTCCACAACATTTTTATCCAGTCTTCCTCTGTCCAATGCCTGTGATCTTTTGCCCATCTTAATCTTTTTATTTTATTGGCCAGTCTCAGATATGGCTTTTTCTTTGCCACTCTGCCCTGAAGGCCAAAATCCTGCAGCTGCCTCTTCACTGTAGATGTTGACACTGGTGTTTTGCGGGTACTATTTAATGAAGATGCCAGTTGGGGACCTGTGAGGCGCCTGTTTCTCAAACTAGAGACTCTAATGTGCTTATCTTCTTGCTTAGTTGTGCAACGCGGCCTCCCACTTCTTTTTCTACTCTGGTTAGAGCCTGTTTGTGCTGTCCTCTGAAGGAAGCAGTACACACCGTTGTAGGAAATCTTCAATTTCTTAGCAATTTCTCGCATGGAATAGCCTTCATTTCTAAGAACAAGAATAGAGTGTCGAGTTTCAGATGAAAGTTCTCTTTTTCTGGCCATTTTGAGCGTTTAATTGACCCCACAAATGTGATGCTCCAGAAACACAATCTGCTCAAAGGAAGGTCAGTTTTGTAGCTTCTGTAACGAGCTAGACTGTTTTCAGATGTGTGAACATGATTGCACAAGGGTTTTCTAATCATCAATTAGCCTTTTGAGCCAATGAGCAAACACATTGTACCATTAGTACACTGAGGTGATAGTTGCTGGAAATGGGCCTCTATACACCTATGTAGATATTGCACAAAAAACAGACATTTGCAGCTAGAATAGTCATTTACGACATTATTAATGTATAGAGTTTATTTGTTTAAAGTTATCTTCATTGAAAAGTACAGTGCTTTTCCTTTAAAAATAAGGACATTTCAATGTGACCCCAAACTTTTGAACGGTAGTGTGTATGTGTATATATATATATATATATATATATATATATATATATATATATATGAAACATTATTATTTCTTCTTATTTTCATATTTTCATTTGCACTAGGAATTACATATGCATTTACTGGATTTATGATAACACTTCAACAAAACAGTCCCAAACATAGTTTTTGTTATACTGTCCTAAAAGTTTCCATAGTCTTCAATTTTATCAAGATGAGCATAAGGGATATAGAAATTAAAGGACATCTTGCTCCCTGTTTTGACATAGTTCCTTATCAAAATCTGAACCAGCTGCACAGTTTTAATCCTTGTGATTGCCCAGGAAGCCATCTAATGGAGTGCTTATTAACTCTTGTCTTGATAAATTGGCGACAGATGTAACTTAATGCATCTTCCACGTGCATACAACCATTCGATGCCATCTTAATTAAATGTAGCTATGTATCCACTTACTCAGATGGATGATAAATTGAAATGCTCACGTTAAGGCACCTGTATTTATAATGGCATGTATACTACTGGGCCCTCCCAGAAAGTTCTTGAAATTCCTGTAAATTCTCTCAAATTCAGTTCTAGAAACTTTTTTTAGGATTCCTTTAGATCGACATGTAATGTGTCCTTCTGTATTTTGTACCTCCGTGATGCCTTTCTCCCTATGCATGCATTTTACATGGTTTACCGCTTTTACAGGGAAAGAAGCCATCCTTATAGAATTCCTTAGACCTGTGGTTGCCACTATAGTTCTTATGTTTCTACCTTTCCTGAATATTAGTTTTTCAGGGATCAGGCCCCCAATTACTTTATCTTGTTGAAGTATCTCCCATCATTTTTCTATGATACTTCTTAACTTTTTAGGATTTGCGGTGGTTAAAAGGATATCAAAGTCTATATGTTCATTTGCTTTCCTCCCTACCTAGTTCACCTTTTGATCCCTAATTAGTGTTCCTGTTTTTCAGTCCCACTGTTGTATTTATATCTCCTCCCTTTATCCTTTTTGTACAAATGTTCTCATTAGCTGTTCTGCTTCTGCCTCGTAATCTTTCTTATCGGTGCGGTTCCTCTTAAATGCACAAACTGGTTCTTAGGTATATTCAAGAGCTACAGTGTAATCTATAAAGCATTACCAGCAGACAATGCCTGCACCAAGCCAGCCAGAAAGGAAAATATGAGATTCCTCCCATCTGCCCACATATAAGTTTGAATAATTTGGTGAGAACCTCGTCCCCATTGCTGTACCCCACTTTTGCAGATAAAAAAAATAATCAAAAAGAAGTAATTATGAGTTAAAATATATGTTATACATTGTCCTATAAAATCTACTTGCTCTGCGGGGTATTTTTCAGTTTTTAATAAGAAATATTCAGCGGCTTCTCTTCCCTTCCCATTTTCTATAATTGTATAAAGCAACATTGAATCCAATCTTCCTAGGATGTCATTAGTTTTCCATGCTATGTCACCCAATATTTGCAGGATGTGTTTGCTATTTGCTATCCTGTAGATGAGCTGGTAGAGTTTTTACACATTCCTGCAGTTGTAAATCTATGTACAGTATCTTGACATATTAGCTTTCAGGCATTGAATTCCTGACACTATAAAGGCCCTATTTCACGCAACGATTATTGGCCGATATCGGCCGATATTGGCCGTTATAGCCAATAATCGTCCCGTGGAATAGGAGGCAACGGTCAGCCGACATTGTTCATGTTGACTGATCGTTGAAATCGTTTGTCTTTCAATATGTTGAAAGACAAACGACTTATATAGCAGCGATCTGCTGCCCCCGCTCTGCGGAATAGGAGTGTCAGCAGCCGACTGCCGCTACATCCTATGGGCTGCCCGGACTATGACCCGGGCAGCCCCCCGCAGCTTCCCCCGGCCCTACCCGGGCTCTCCCACTTGCTGCTGCCACGTGGGAAAGCGTTTGCTCCTCAGAGTCGCACTGTGGAATAGGGCCCTTAGTCTTCCTATGGGTTGTGCCGCATCTTTATCCACCTTGAGGATGTGATAAAAAAAACAGGTAACCTTCGGGTTTGTGATTATATATATATATATATATATATATATATATATATATATATATATATTGCTTCCTGTTCCGTTATACAGTTTGTATCATGTGTGCTCATAGGCACTTAGGCTGGGTTCACACTACTTTTTGTTATTTTTCATTAATTTTTTTTGCAAAAAACAGATGAAAAATGGACGGAAAGAACGGATTGATGTGTGTGCATCCGTTTTGATCCGTTTTTCCATTGAATTTTATTATTAAAAAGAAACAAGTTTTTTTTTTAAAAAAAAAACACAAAAATGAGGGCGACTATGTATTTGTGTACGTAAAAAAAAAATTCGTATAGATCCGTTTTTTTAATAATGGAAGTTCAATGGAAAAACGGATCAAAATGGATGCACACACATTTTTGCACTTAGTAAACGTAGTGTGAACCCAGCCTTACTGAAGAAACAGTAAGTAGTATAGTAGACAATATAACTGAATATCAGACTACTAATTGTAAAGGACTTCACCAATAATCATCATATTATGGTTACCTATTTATCCAGACAAAATCCACTTACCTGGATAGCAGCTACAAACGGGTAAGTGCAGCAGTTATACAATTCTTCGCTGGGCCCTGTAGAACCACAGTGTTGTAAGTGTTGATAGAAGCATGGAAGGGCATGCTGATATTGCCTTTGATTTGCAAATCTGTTTAACTGTCTGAACCAGTTGATTTAAAAAAAAAAAAAAAAATCTTGGGAGTACTACTTTAAGTCCCCCTTTGTACTTGGAGCCCTGCACCCTTGTCGTACTGTATGCTGCTTTATGATTATACTGTTACTCCTGATATGTCAAAATTTTAAAATTTTAATAAACTCAGAATTTAAAAATAATAATAAATACATAAAAATGTACTAGATAGTGTAATTGCTTGTTTTCCCAATATTTTCTTCTTTCTTTCACCATTAATTGAAATGTAGAGTTAAAAAATCCAGACTTGCAAAAAAAACAAAAAAAACATAGCAGACATGACCTCCTTAGGGAACTGCATATTATAGGCTGAGAAATTTCTTATTGTGATTAATGATAAATTACTGGTTACATAGTAAATCAGATATACTTCATAGACATGTCACTGGAGATTGACATACAGGATAGTACACTATCTTAACACAACCTATTATGTATTTTTGTAATATTTTCTCTTACTTGTTATAGTTCATGCAAAGTTATGCCATTTACATAATATATTGTTCAGAACAAATAATTAAGAGGCTTCCTTATCAAAACCCACTCATCTCATACTCCAAGATTAAACTGTTTTAATCAGCAAACAAAATATTTACATAATTATGTTATTATGCCTTAACAGTGCATGTAACCAGTTTCCTAAGCATAGCACAGGACGCTTGATTTTTCTTTTATCTTTTTCTTCTTCAGTTTTCTAGGCTGCAGCATTTTGGTGTACTGCATACACTGATCAATCATAATGTTTTGCAGGTCCCCTTTGTGCTGCCAAAACAGCTATGACCCATCAATTCATGGATTCTACAATTCCTCTAAAGAAGTTCTATGGTACCTGGCAGGGATGGCTGGAACAAGGTATTATGGTTCCATAGGCAGGAAAAACAGAGGCTTACTGATGTCTATCTATGTTCACCACTTTAAGGGCATTGAGAATGAAACTAACAAAAATATATTAACATATAGTTAGAGATGAGCAAGTTCTAAAATGCTCAGGTGCTTGATACTCGAGACGAATTTTTCCCGGTGCTCGGGTGCTCGTTTTGAGTAACGAACCCCATTGAAGTCAATAGGAAACTCAAGCATTTTTGCAGGGGACCAAAGCTCTGCACAGGGAAGGTTTCGTAAAAACCTGGAGACCTCAGAAAATGATGAAAACAACACAGAAATGGACAGGAAACAGCAGGGGCAGCATGCATGGATGCCTCTGGGATAGGTATAGCTGAGCTACAGATCCCAGCCAGCCATGAGAATGTGAGCAATAGGACAAATTGACTGCTGACAGCTGCACTACAAGTCCAAGCCCGCAGCCAAGAATAGCAAAAACAAATGTTTTTTTAAAAAAAGCCCTTAGAAGGACTTTTGGGTTCTTCGTGTCGGATTCCTGCCTAACCGCACACTAATCTCTTCCAGCATCATGGGTCCTTATTTTTATATGCCCAGGTCATCTGATCTGGCCAGCAATCGCTGCTATCGACATGTATGGTTCCCACGTGATGCTACGGGCTATCAAAGACTGTCCTGCATGATGATTGGCTGAAAAAAAGCCGCCAAACATGCAGGAAGAGGAAAATGGCATTGTTTTGAGTATCGTGAGATGCTCGTCCGTGTAATGAGTACCATCTAGTACCCTGATATTCAAACGAGTACCAAGCTCGGACGAGCATGCTCGCTCAGCTCTACATATAGTCCAAATTAACACCTTTTAAACATCAGGCGAACTACATACTGTATTCTAATTACAATATTTGCATTGTGGAGGAAATACATTGTTTTCTATGCAAGTAAAATGATGAGAGGAAGAATCACTGGCCCATTGACCCCAACAGTAATTTGCAGCACACATTAAATAAAGTACAAGAGCATAGAGAAAAGAGAGTCTCCAAAAAGAAAAATCAAATAAACAATGAACAATAACAAATTTTAAAAAATTGTATATAAAACAAAAGTTTTAAGGGCTTGAAATATGAACCTTCATCTTATTTTAATACACCCAATTCCTTCATTTTTATCAAAAAAAATGAATATGCAATTTAGTGCTCTAAATATTTCCCTAAAGTGCATTTTTGTCAAAACGGGGGACTAAAAAGGTATTCTGTCGGGAAAAAAAAAGTTTGTAATATAACTTAAAGAGTCACTGTCGTGATTTTTTTTTTTTAGCAGAAATCAATAGTCCAGGCGATTTTAAGAAACTTTGTAAATGGGTTTATTGGGCAAATATGCCATTATCTGCATTTAACCCCTTCAAGACTAAGCTTATTTGGGCCTTAATGACCAGGCTCATTTTTCAAAATCTGACCTGTCTCACTTTATGCGCTTATAGCTCAGTGATACTTTAACATATGCTAGCGATTCTGAGATTGTTTTTTTGTCACATATGGCACTTTATATTAGTGGCAAAATTTGGTCACTACTTTGTGTGGTTTTTGTGAAAAACATCAAAATAACATGAAAAAAAAAAATTGCATTTTATGTACTTTGAAATTCTCTGCTTCTAGAAAAAAAAAGTCATATCACATAAATTAGTTACTAAGTTACATTACCAATATGTCCTCTTTATTGTGGCTTCATTTCATAAACATATTTCACTTTTTTAGGGTGTTACGGGGCTTAGAAATTTATCAGCAAATTACCACATTTTCGTGAAAGTTTCCAAAACTGATTTTTTTTAGGGACCAGTTCTTTTTTTAAGTTGATTTAGGAGGCTTGTATACTGGAAACCCCCATAAATGACCCCATTTTGGAAACTACACACCTTAAAGAATTAATCTAGGGGTATAATGAGCATTTTAACCCTACAGGGTCTGGAGCAAAGTATTCACCATTAGGCCGTAAAAAATTGGATATATATATATATATATATATATAATATATATATAAATATATACGTTTAGATTAAAGTTTCTCATTTTCAAAAGGAACATGAGAGAAAAAGCACCCCATAATTTGTAACGCAGGTTCTTTTGAATACAACGGTACCCCATATGTGGACGTAAACCACTGTTTGGGCACACAGCGGGGCTCAGAAGGGAAGGAGCGCCAATTAGCTTTTTCAATGCAGACTTTGCTGAAGAAGTTTCTGAGCGGCAGGTGCGTTTGCAGTGCCCCTGTAGTGTCAGCAGAGAGAGAAGCCCCCATAAGTCACCCCATTTTGGAAAGTACACCCCTTAGAGAATTCATCTTGGGGTGCAGTGAGCATTTTTACCCCACAGGTATAAGAGGAAAGTATTCAAAAGTAGACAGTAAAAATGAAAAACTGAAAAATTTCACGAGGAACAGAAGAGAAAATTCACCCCAAAATCTGTAACGCAGGTTCTCCTGAGTAGAACGGTACTCCATATGTGGGCATAATCTACAGATGGAAGGGAGCGCCAATTAGCATTTTCAGTGCATGATTTATCTGAAGATTTTTCTGAGCACCAGGTGCGTTTGCAGCTCCCCTGTAGTGTCAGCAGAATAGAACCCCCCCATAAGTCACCCCATTTTGGCAAGTGCACCCCTCAAAGAATTCATCTTGGGGTAGGATGAGCATTTTGACTCCACAGGTATTAGAGGAAAGTATTCAAAATTGTCCAGTAAAAATGAAAAACTTGAATTTTTCCAATAATATGTTGGTTTAGTTTTAAATTTCAAAATTTCACAAGGAACAGGAGAAAAAATGTACCCCAAAATCTGTAAGGCAGGTTCTCCTGAGTACAACGGTGCCGCATATGTGGGCATTAACCACTGTATGGGCACACAGCGGCGCTCAGAAGGGAAGGAGTGCCAATTTGCTGGAGCAAAACCGCAGCTAGTAATAGTTATTAGAATAGCGCAGTTACTAAAATACAATAAAAAAAAATAGATTACAGGTAATGCGGGGTGGTTACGGACAGTCTGGGGTGGTTACAGGTAATCTGGAGGTGGTAACGGGCAACCTGGGGTGGTTACGGGTAATCTGGGGTGGATACGGTCAACATGGAGTGGTCATGGGCAACCTGCTGTGGTTACGGCAACCTGGGGTGGTTACAGGTAACCTGGGGTGGTTTCAGGCAATGTGGGGTGGTTACAGGCAACGTGGGGTGGTTACGTGCAACGTGAGGTGGTTAAGGGCAACGTGGGGTGGATACGGACAACCTGCTGAGGTTATAGACAATCTAGGGTGGTTACAGGCAACCTGCTGTGGTTACGGGAAACATGGGGTGGTTACGGACTAACTGGGGTGGTTACGGACAATCTGGGATGGTTACGGATAAACTGAAGTGGTTACGGGCAATCTGGAGGGGGTCATTGGCAATTTGTGTTGGTTAGAGGCAACGTGCGGTAGTTAGAGGCAACGTGCGGTGGTCAGAGGCTACCTGCGGGTCAGTGGCAACATGCGGTGCTCAGAGGCAACTTGTGGTGGTTAGAGGCAGCGTGCGGTGGTCAGTGGCGACATGCAGTGGTCAGTGGCGACATGCGATGGTCAGTGGCGACATGCGGTGGTCAGTGGCGACGTGCGGTGGTCAGAGGCAACGTGCGGTGGTCAGTGGTAACCTGCGATGGTCAGAGGCGACTTGCGGTGGTAAGTGGCAACGTGCGGTGGTTAGAGGCAACATGCGGTGGTCAGAAACAACGTGCGGTGGTAAGAGGCAACCTGTGGTGGTCAGAGGCGACGTGCGGTTGTCAGAGGCGACGTGCGGTTGTCAGAGGCAACGTGCGGTTGTCAGAGGCAGCGTGCGGTGGTTAGAGGCAACGTGTGGTGGTTACGCGCAACGTGTGGGGGTTACGGGCAGCGTGCGGGGTTTACGTACAATGTGCGGTGGTTACAGGCAACGTGCGGTGGTTACGTGTAATCTGGCGTGATTACGGACAACCTGGGGTGGTTACGGGAAACCTGCGGTGGTTACGGGTAATCTGGGGGGGGGGGGTAGGGGTAATCTGGGAGTAAATTGCAATTATTACTATAATAAAAAGTGTGTGTTTTATTTTTTTGTGTGTTTTTCACTTTTTGTACTTTTACACATTCATTTTCACTGTATTTCTATTATTACTGTGATATTTTCTATCACAGTAATCATAGTTCAGTGACAGAGACCAAATTTTCTGAATTGGCCGCCGAGGAGGAAGGACCTCCCTGGATCAGGTAATGTATATGGAGAAGAGGGGGTAACTGGGGGATGGGGGGTGACTGGGGGGGGGGGGGGGGTGACTTGGGGGGGACAGGACACATCACTTTTTATCCTATGTTACCAATCGTTTATGGTGACAGGGGATAAAAAGTGCCTGCAGCACATGGTACAAGCGATCAGCGGTATATAGTATATACCGCTGATTGCTTGTACCGGGACCCCACAGGGGGTCCCCGATCACTGCACCATGCTCTCCGCTACCTCCGGTGGCGGAGAGCATGGGGTTTTGATTATTTATTTTCCATCGCTGTGAACAGACATAGTCTGTTCACAGCGATGACGGCAGCCATCTTGGATCCGATGGCCGCCGGGGGAGGGAGCGGATTAGTTACCAGCCCACTAGGAGGGCTGATCTGAGGTCTGATTGACTTATTTCATCTCCCCCGCCGTGGATTCATGGTGGGGGAGGTGAAAGGCAGTGCAGCGCCGGCCCATTAGTGACCGCCGTACCGGCGGTCACTAAGGGGTTAACTGCCGAGATCCGGGCACGGCCCTGATCTCGGCAGTTGTGGCGGGTGCCCGGCTATCACTGACAGCCGGGCCCCGCCGAGGATGACAGGAGCGCAGCTCCTGCGCCCCTGTCATCCCGAGGACGTCCATCTGCAGGAACGGTGTCAGGATTGTGCTGAAACCTGGTGTGAACTGAACCTGTTTTTGCTTCTGTGTGCCACACCCGCTTGCTTCTCTGCTACCTGGCAATGCGGGAGTTAATCTGATTTCCTAGGAGACTTGATCTTTCCAGCTGAGTAGGTCTTTAGACTGACAGGAATCTCTGCCTATCTGGAACCTGGATATCTGAGCGCCGGTCCAATGGGGGATTCGGACTGGGCTCTGGTTCAGTATAAATAGGAAGCTAAGACAGAGTTCCAGTGCTGGTTATTAGCTTAATACCCTGATCCCAGCTTCCCTTGTCTACTCCTGCGATCCCCACTCCTAACCCCTCTGTTTTGCTCGACTTAATCCCTGACCTCCTGCCTGACTTTTTGACTACCCGTTTGCTTGCTGATTTTGTACTGCATTGCCTGTTTGGATTTTGGACCCGGCTTGTTTGACTATTCTTTTGTGTTGTTTGTCCGTCTTGTTCCGTGTGCACGTATTTAGCGCAGGGAACGTCAACGTGGTTGTCCACGGCCGCCTAGGGCCGACTGAGGCAAGTAGGCAGGTGACAGTGGGTGGGTTCAGATCTAGGGCCCACTGTCTCTTGTCTTGTCTACGCCTGCCGGTCCTGACAAACGGGCTGCAGATTTGGACGTGCCGGTACGTCCATATGCGGCAAGGGATTAAAAAGACCTTTTCCAGGTCCCCCGTCCTCTCCTTTCTGTCATCCACTGCTCAGAATCAGGAAACCTCAATCAGACATGTCCTGTCTGTTCTATGAAGGGGGGGGGGGGAAGAGACGGAGGAGAAATGTTGGCAGCAGAAAACAGAGAACAAAGGATTACTCAGCAGGGGATCTATTCAGAGTGCTATTCAGAGGTCAGATAGGTCAGTGGTGACATCAGAGGAGAGAGGACAGAGGGTAATGTAGCTTTTAATTAACTCTTTGTTGTCCTGTTTTGGTGTCTCTTTTCCCTCTCTCCATAGGAGAACAATGAAGACAGGGGGAGAGCTTCATTTTTCGGCTAATAAACCCAATTACAAAGTTTCTTAAAATCGAGTGGACTATTGATTCCTGCAAAAAAAAATGTAATGACAGTGACTCTTTAACCTCTTAAGGAGCGCGGCGACCCCGCTCTGAACCGCCGTGGTCCCGGGTGCCGCTTGTAGCCCAGGACCGCTGGTATTAGCAGGCACGGTCCGATCGCCGTGCCCACTAATATAGTAATCAGATGCAGCTGTCAAAGATGACAGCTGCATCCGATTACCGGACGCAGCACTTCCCTGGTGTCTAGTGGCGGAGATCGCGATCTCCGTGACTTGTGCCGGCCGGGGTCTCCGCCAAAATAGCGCTGATCCCGACTCGGCACTCGGATGCTTTCGGCTGCAGCAGCCGAAAGCATCCGAGTGCCGATCTCATTGATCTTTGCTGTATTACTATACAGCAAAGATCTCAATGAGAGATCAATGCACTTATACTAGAAGTCCCCCATTGGGCTTCTAGTATTAGTGTAAAAAAAATAAAAAAATAAAGTGTTATTATAAGTAAAAAGCCCCCTCTAGTAAAAGTCAGAATCACCCCCCTTTTCCTATGTTTTTATTAAAAGTAAATAAATAAACATGTTTGCTCCCGCTGCGTGCGTAATCGCCTGAACTATTAATTAATTACATTCCTAATCTCGCACGGTAAACGGCGTAAGCCCCAAAAAAATCCCCAAAGCCCATTTTTGGTCGCATAAAATCCAGAAAAAATTTAATAAAAAGCGATCAAAAAGTCGTATATGCGCAATCAAGGTACCGATAGAAAGTAAACATCATGGCGCAAAAAATGACACCTCACACAGCCCCATAGGATAAAAGCGTTATAAGTGTGGGAATGGAGCAATTTTAAGGAACATGTATTTGTTAACAATGGTTTGAATTTTTTACAGGCCATCAGATAAAAGAAAAGTTATACATGTTACATATTGTTGTAATCGTAACAACTTGAGAAACATGAATAACAAGTTTTACCCCAGGGCGAATGGCGTACAAACAAATACCCCCCAAATAAAAGAAATGCGCTTTTTTGTTCAATTTTACCACACTTTGAATTTTTTCCTGGTTTCGCAGTGTACTTTATGCAAAAATTCAGCTTGTCATTGCAAAGTAAAATTAGTGACGCAAAAAATAAGGGCTCATGTGGGTTTCTAGGTGGAAAAATGCAAGTGCTATAGCCTTTTAAATTCAAGGAGGAAAAAACTAAAGCGCAAAAACTAAAAGTGGCTCCGTTAAGGGGTTAACTAATAAATATAACTTAATATAACTATAAAGGAAATGCACACTTTTATTTATTTATACATTGAATGGCAGCAGTAAGGGACAAAATAGCCTTTCTGCTGTGTCATGAACTGCTATACTGGCCATCTTCCCTATACACAACTTCAAAAATGAAAAAGAGGCTCTAAAATTAGTATTAAGTTAATAATTGGATAAAGCTATTTATCTATGTTAATAGAGAAAAAAAATTGTAAGAGGTTATCCCAAGACCATACAAATTTATTTGTAAAAGATTTATCTTAGGAGAGCAAGGGGAAAAATCAGGTATAATAACAAAAAAATCATTGTTATTTGTTAGACATCTACATTGGCTGCTTTTTACTATATTCCCAAAAATCCATAACTCTATGAAACATCCAGCAGAAGGCCTACACTTTCTGGAAGTATTTAACATTAAACTTTTCCAGACATGTTTATAAACACCTGCAGTCATGTCTCAAAAATGTCCTCTGTATCTTAAAAATGACACATTTAGTTAAAATTCTGGAAATACTTCTTCATTCTTGGTATACTGAAACAAGTATTTTGAGACAGCCTCTTTCTTTTTAATTAGAAAATATTCTAGTTACCCAAATTACCTGAATTGAGGAGAACATACCTTTCATATTAGAGCACAAAAATGTTATGCAAAAGTAACTTTCTATATATCAAAGTGTGGTACCGCCATGGGAACTAGATTTGCCCAAGCTATGTCAACATATACATTAATTGATTGATTGGTTGATGGAACATACTACTGTTATCATTGTTATAGAGATGCAGCATTTGCATGGTCTGGTTCTCTCGTGTCATTTTATGGGATCAAGGTCCTATATACTGTGTTTCCCCCCAAAAATAAAACAGTGTCTTATATTAATTTTTGCCTCCAAAGGTGCACTAGGTCTTTTTTTCAGGGTATGCTTTATTTTTCCATGAAGAAGAACTTACTTTCGGGAGAGGCCTTATATTTAGCAATTCAGCAAAATTTATTTTCAGCAACCTTATTTTCAGGGGATGTCTTTTTTTCGGGGAACCAGGGTATCAGTTTTTTAAAGGAATTAAAATAGGAAAAACTCTATCGTCCACTATCATTGTTGATTTAAAATATGTAAAGGTTTAATATTTTTTTTAACTAAAAAATACCTATTGGTATAAATAGTTTCATATTAGATCCCACCCATCCCATAAGATCCCACCTACCAGTGAAGCATCTCTTGACCATTTACAAATGTAAATAAAAATTTTAAGACAGTAACATGTTGCATACAAATAATCAGTCAATAATGTCTACTGTAGGAACACATAACAGAGATTTTTGTTTAATTAAGTGATACCTATTGGTTTAAATAGTTCCATATTTTACAAGTTCTCACCTCCCAGTTTGGCTAAATATCATATCCTGTTTATAAGTGTGTTATAAAACTGCATATGTGTTACTTACTACATGTAGGCGGCAACCCTTTTGGAGAATTAATTTGTAGCTCAAATCAAAAACAGTAAAACTTGCCTTTTATATGTTAAAAAAAAAGGTTTAGTAGAATTCCTGTATTACCCGATGATCCAGAATTTTTGTTTTGCAGGGCAAATTTGCTGTAAAAATTGCCTATTCTATGTTAAAATAAGGTTTAGTAGAATTCCTTTATAACCCGATGATCCCGAATTTTTGTTTTGCAGGGCAAATTTATGGAGGAATACTTTTACTGATCTGGTGAAAACTTTGATGCAGCCAAAAAATAAATTTAAAGGACCACATACACCTTATTCTGTAGTTGGTCATACCCGCCACTTGCAGCTGGTTCAGATGTTGGTATAAGCTGTATGGGTATCGACAGATGATGTCAGAGGAGATACAGGTAACTTGCCGACCCTTCGTTCTGGAAGAGATAAGCCACGGCTTACCGTTTCGAACGTTCCTGTGTATGTGAAGTACAGGGGTAGGACGGGAGAAATAACTGGAGTTTAGACAATTGTACGGCCATCAGTTACTGAAGGTGCATGACCACCTTAAGTTTAATACGACAAAAGGGCTTTGTACCTTGTAGTAACAGCTTAAAATGTAATAGGAAACAATGTGCAACAGAATTCACTGATTCAAAGAGTAATATTTTGTTGCAAATAAAAGACTGGCACACAGAGGGGGTATTTTTAACTTATAGTGTCCCTGAGAAATGTATACGTGTATACAGGATGCATTAAACATATATTTTTACAAACAATGCAGAGTACATCATAGAAATACAATACTTGGCATTGAAGGCCATCCTCTATTAAAGCGTAATAGAGAAAAACATGATTGTAGCATGAATAGTACTAAACTTACTGCTGTAGAGAAAGTGGGAAAACAGGCATAAAGATGATAATGTAGGTCAAATGTCCAATAGTAAAGCCAAATAAATTTCTAGTTTAGACAGGTTAGCACCACAAGGGCTAAACTGTAAGGTAAAATTATTATTTGCTGTTTAAAATGTCATTCTGCATATCACATTACAGTGATATGTGACCAAAACTCTATGGAAAACTGGTAATTGGTTCTGGAAGCCCCCCAAGATGTCACCCCAAAAACAGAAAAAATGAGGATTTTAAGGAAAACAAGCAGATAACTAATATGGATAAAGCAAGTTCTTATATACAACATTCAGAAAGAGCTACCGGAGACTGTAAATTTCTTTCTATATAGAGGACTGGAGCAAGCTCAGGGTCCTGCACAGATCACACTGGGCCCCAGAAAAATAAAATGAAGTCACCCTCATCTGGTGCCAAAAGGAGCAGATCAAGCTGGTCCAGGTACAGAGCAGAACAGGACATGTAGTATCACTCTGTATTATAGAGAGGCGCTACTAGACAGCCAGACACTGCATGCATTTTACTAATACTGGGTTTTTACCAGTAAAATGGCCACTTTTATTGGTCGGTCATCTAGTTATTCACATGTGCCCCAGATCCTGACTGTCTGTAACATTGTATTTTGAGTCTGGTCTCAAGTTACGATGATCAAGAAATGACCATTGTATGTTGAAAATATTGTATTTTGAGGCCATTGTAAGTTGAGGAATAACTGTATATTATTCTAATTATCATCTCCCTTTCTACAGTGGGGGAGTTTTAGAATTACTAAACATTACTACAATGGTTGTGTGATGTTTTGCATGCACACTATGCATTCACTGCACATGTCTATATAATAAAAATCAAAGTCTGTCTGTCTGTCTGTCTGTCTGTCCTTCTGTCTGTCTGTCCTCTATAGACTTCCAAACGCCTGAACCGTTTGACCTCAAATTTGGCACACAGATACATTGGGTACCCAGGAAGGTTATTGCGAAGGTCCCGTCCCCGCCAGATGTACAGGAGGGGAGGGGGACGGGAAAGAGAGGCGCCCCATAGAGATGAATGGGAAAATCTCCTCACTGCAAACACAGGTGATATAATTAGCTGCAGTAGACACGGCAGTTGGAGCCTTAGCAACCAATAGGATTACTGCTTTCATTTTCACAGGGGGCAATGGTTGCTAGGGAAGCTGCCTCACAACATCCACAGTAATAACTGGTAGACCCCCTACTCCATCTATACAGTACATGTATATACAGGGCCCCCTACTCCATCTATACAGTACATGTATATACAGGACCCCCTACTCCATCTATACAGTACATGTATATACAGGACCCCCTACTCCATCTGTACAGTATATGTATATACAGGGCCCCCTACTCCATCTATACAGTATATGTATATACAGGACCCCCTACTCCATCTATACAGTACAGGTATACAGGACCCCCTACTCCATCTATACAGTACATGTATACAGGACCCCCTACTCCATCTATACAGTACATGTATACAGGGCCCCCTACTCCATCTATACAGTACATGTATACAGGGCCCCCTACTCCATCTATACAGTACATGTATATACAGGACCCCCTACTCCATCTATACAGTACATGTATATACAGGACCCCCTACTCCATCTATACAGTACATGTATACAGGGCCCCCTACTCCATCCATACAGTACATGTATACAGGACCCCCTACTCCATCCATACAGTACATGTATACAGGGCCCCCTACTCCATCTATACAGTACATGTATATACAGGACCCCCTACTTCATCTATACAGTACATGTATATACAGGACCCCCTACTCCATCTATACAGTACATGTATATACAGGACCCCCTACTCCATCTATACAGTACATGTATGTACAGGGCCCCCTACTCCATCTATACAGTACATGTATATACAGGACCCCCTACTCCATCTATACTGTACATGTATACAGGACCCCCTACTCCATCTATACAGTACATGTATATACAGGGCCCCCTACTCCATCTATACAGTACATGTATATACAGGGCACTACAGGTATACCAAACTGTGACTGGGTAACACTGCCACACCAAACCTGACCAATACCGCCATACTGTGACTGGATAACACTGCCATACCAGACCTGACCAATACCGCCATACTGTGACTGGATAACACCTCCATACCAGACCTGACCAATACCGCCATACTGTGACTGGATAACACTGCCATACCAGACCTGACCAATACCGCCATACTGTGACTGGATAACATCTCCATACCAGACCTGACCAATACCGCCATACTGTGACTGGATAACACTGTCATACCAGACCTGACCAATACCGCCATACTGTGACTGGATAACAACTTTATACCAGACCTGAACAATACCGCCATACTGTGACTGGATAACACCTCCATACCAGACCTGACCAATACCGCCATACTGTGACTGGGTAACACTGCCACACCAAACCTGACCAATACCGCCATACTGTGACTCGATAACACTGTCATATCAGACCTGACCAATACCGCCATACTGTGAATGGATAACACCGCCACACCAGACCTCACCAATACCGCTATACTGTGCTTGATAACACTGTCATACCAGACCTGACCAATACCGCCATACTGTGACTGGATAACACTGCCATACCAGACCTGACCAATACCGCCATACTGTGCTTGATAACACTGTCATACCAGACCTGACCAATACCGCCACACTGTGACTGGATAACAACTTTATACCAGACCTGAACAATACCGCCATACTGTGACTGGATAACACCTCCATACCAGACCTGACCAATACCGCCATACTGTGACTGGATAACACTGCCACACCAAACCTGACCAATACCGCCATACTGTGACTCGATAACACTGTCATATCAGACCTGACCAATACCGCCATACTGTGAATGGATAACACCGCCACACCAGACCTCACCAATACCGCTATACTGTGCTTGATAACACTGTCATACCAGACCTGACCAATACCGCCATACTGTGACTGGATAACACTGCCATACCAGACCTGACCAATACCGCCATACTGTGCTTGATAACACTGTCATACCAGACCTGACCAATACCGCCATACTGTGACTGGATAACACTGCCATACCAGACCTGACCAATACCACCATACCGTAACTGGATAACACTGCCATACCAGACCTGACCAATACCGGCAAACTGTGACCGGGTAACACCGCCACACCAGACCTGATCAATACCGCCATAGTGTGACTGGATAACACCATCATATCAGACCTGACCAATACTGCCATACTGTGACTGGATAACACCGCTATACCAGACCTGACCAATACCACCATACCGTGACTGGATAACACCGCCACACCAGACCTGACCAATACTGCCATACTGTGACTGGATAACACCACCATACCAGACATGACCAATACTGACACACTGTGACTGAATAACACTGCAATACGGGTAAATACAACCCTGCAGGTATACAGGACACTACAGGTATACAGGACCCCAAAACTATAAACTACAGGTGCATGGGACCTCCACAAAACTACATACTACAGGTATACAGGACCCCAAACTTTACACTACAGGTATACAGGACCCCAAAACTATACACTACAGGTATACAGGACCTCCACCAACTATATACTTCAGGTATACAGGACCTCCACCAACTATATACTACAGGTATACAGGACCCCAAACTATACACTACAGGTTTACAGAACCCCAAAACTATACACTACAGGTATACAGGAACTTCACCAACTATATACTACAGGTATATAGGACCCCAAACTATACACTACAGGTATACAGGACCTCAAAACTATACACTACAGGTATACAGGACCTACACCAACTCTATAATACAGGTATACAGCACCTTCACCAACTCTATACTACAAGTATACAGGACCCCAAATATACTACAGGTATACAGGAATTCCACCAGCTATATACTACAGGTATATAGGACCCCAAACTATACACTACAGGTATACAGGACCTCCACCAACTCTATACTATAGTTATACAGGGCCCTCAAACTATTTACTACAGGTATACAGGACCCCCAAACTATATACTACAGGTATACAAGACCTCCACCAATTATACACTACAGGTATCCAGGACCCTCAAACTATAAACTACAGGTATACAAGACCTCCACCAACTATACATTACAGGTATACAGCAACAACTATATACTACAGGTATACAGGACCCCCGAACTATACAGTACAGGTATACAGGACCTTCACCAACTGTACACTGCAGGTATACAGGACCTCCCTCAACTATACACTACAGGTATACAGCCCCCCCCAACTACACACTACAGGTATACAGGACCCCCCCAACTATACACTATAGGTATACAGCCCCCCCCCAACTATGCACTACAGATATGTGAGACCCCTAAAAACTATACATTGTGGGTATACAGAACCCCTCCAACTATGCCCTACAGGTATACACTAATTCCACTGATTAACTCAGATGAAACAATACCTTTAGCTTGGCCTCCTGGGCAAATCTAATTAACACACTGACACTTTATACCCGGGCAGCGCTGGTTACATTTTCTAGTAGAGTATAAAAATCAATTGAGTAGTTGCAAAACTAGCAGTTCTTCGCTACTAGTGTGAAAACCTGATGGTGAAGAATAATATTGTCTCCAAAGCTGGACAGTGGTATCACTGTAGTTGCAGATAAAGATTGAAGGAATTAGGAGAGGAAGCCTGGGACCAAGCAAAGTGGTGTTGGGCTATGTAAAATGAATACTTTCCCTTTAGTGCAAGGCAACTATTTCTGACACTGACACTGTTTTCAATAACACATTGGAGTTACATTACACATGGATTCATGTAATCCTTAGACACGTTTAGTATAGTTTTGCACATTGTGTAGACTTATACATGTGATGCACTCCCTCAGATCCTTGTGCTTATCCATTTTCTATTTTCAATACATTAAACTTTTAAGAACTGACTGCTCACTTCCTTTATTGTACTATATTTAAAAAATTATGGATGTTATTTGCACAAAGATGACCATCAAGGCCGTCATTTTTATATATTGTAAACCTACAAACCCCAACAAATAGATGTACCCTCAAAATGTATCACCCTTTAGGGTGTTAAGACCTAAAATCAACATATATATCCTACAACTTGATTAAAACCACAATCAAGTAAGGAAACAATTCAAGTAATAAAATTATTTATATAAAATCACATATATCACTAGTTACTATAGAGACAAACAAGCAAATACCAGGGGATTGCACAAGTTTCTGGTAAAATAAAAAAAAGTTTCATAATAGTATGCAGTGTGATAACATAGAAAAGTATTAGATTACATAGTACTCTGTCTCCATCTATTGGCTACACACAATGATGCATATAAAGTAACTAAAGTGCTTTGTGTATTTGCGTGACTACCTATATAGCCTTTACACGAACATCACAGAAAGGAGAAAAAAGCAAAGGAAGCACTTAAAAAGCCAGCAAAAAAAAACAAAAGGTAAAGAGAGAATAGAAAATGAAAAATTTTTTTGCAAAAAAGAAAATTTTGCACAAAGCACTTTAATTACTTTATATGCATTATTGTGTGTACCCAGTAGATGGAGCCAGAGTACTATATAATATAACTATTGTGGCCTGGCTTTATTACCAGTACCCTGTTCAATCCCCTGGTTGTTTATTTGTCTGTATAGTAACCAGTGATGTATGTGATTTTATACAAATGATTTTATTACATTTGTACAATAAACATGAATTGTTTCCTTACTTGATTGTGGCGTTGATCAATTTGTAGGATGTATATAGTGTAAACCTGGCCTCATGGTATTCAAAATCAGTGGTTTTAAAATTTTCACTGATCGGGATTCCAGTCAAAACATTCAAAATTCCCATGGAGGAATCTTTTTGTGAATATCATCAATAGACATTGAGCCTTTAGGAGACAAGAAGTGTTAGGCTGGGTTCACAGTACGTTTTTGCAATCCTTTTTTTTAAACGGATGAAAAACTGATGAAAAAAACAATGCATTTGTGTGCATCCGTTTTGAACCGTTTTTCTATTGACTTCCATAATAAAAAAAAAGATCAAAATGGATCCATTTGCAAAAAACATGAAGAAAACAGGCTGTAAAAACATAGTGTGAACCCAGCCCTACAGTAAAAGCCAAATAGTGAGTGTGCAAATCAGAAGCCGCAGCACTCTAGAGAGGTTCACACTCTAAAATAAATACAAAATGAGTCTTTTTTTTTTTTTACTCTGAAATGTTGCATCTTTGTTATGCTGGTGTCCAGTGGGAATAGATCATATTTGCTAGCTTGCTCACCAAATTCTACATTTTAAGGCTTCCTGTAAGGCAATGCTTACCAGTTTGAAAATATGCATAAATGTCAGTTTATCCTTATGAATTATACATGATTTTTAGGCAAGGATGTATAATGTATTATAGTTTTCCACTATACATAAGTAAGTTTCCTGCCTGCATGGTAAATTTAAAACAAGTGATATAAAGTGGAATCTCCTGCATCATCCTTCAGGCAATGCTTATTCAGGGGAAAGCCCTAAGGGCATGAGCTTTAATGATAGTTCCTGTAATATTTCTGTAGAGAATTGTGTGTCTGCATTGCTGCAAATATCTTGTCCATTTATAATATATATTCTGTAAATCAGAATATTAAGACTGTAACATATAATCACTATCAATAATGTCTCACTGTAGGAAGACATAACAGAGGATGGTGGTAAGGAACCTTGAAGAGGTCGAGATCTACTGAAGTAACATAAATACTTCTAAAGATCTGCCTTGTTCAAAGCAAGCTCTTGTATTAGATGGCCATACATCTGACAATTTATATAACATATACCAGTCTATTAACACTAGAAGTCTAATGTTATTGCCCTGGAAAAAATAATGCTCAGGTGTTATGTGTTTAATGTTTCCTAGCGCTTCTGCTAAGATAAAGGATTTCATATTTTTTTCCTATGAAATAATATTGAGTCCTCCAAGGACATCCTACAGCCTTAAGCTATCAAAGAAATTGTGATGCAAACCTAGGATAGGATTGGAACATAGATGGAAAAAGAATGAGAACCTTTCATTCTTTTTCCTTTGATAAAGATTTGTCTTCTTTTTCCCCTGCTAAAATCAATAAAAAATGGAATAGAATACATGCCTTACATACTATTGAGTATTTGACATAGACTAGAAAGGATTAAACTACAGATCAAAAATTTCCTTAAAGCCAAAAGATCGGTTTAGCTGTTACTAAAACTACTTTACTTTATTTCAAGGATTGACAGCTGTACCATAGCTAGTGTTGCATTGATGTCATTACAATGGAAAGTTTTTGTTTAATATTGGTTATCCTGTTTTTTTGAGTTGGATCCCTTATATTTCCTGAACCACAAAAAACTTTTCCATAGGAATACATATAATTGTGTAGCAAGGAACATCCTTTGGGTGACTTCATTGCTTTGTGGCTATAACTGTAGACCCAAAGGTAAACTGTTATTACAGTGTAAAGAGCAAACTGCGCTCACAACAGTACCAACAGAAACAATAGCAATATAAAGAAGCTGAACAAATCTCATATAGTCTAGAGTTGAATTGGATTTGGTGACAGTAAATTCTTTCTAAATGGAGGGGTAAACATATCTTTGACCCACCATTGCTGGTTAAGTTTTTCCAGCTTTAGAATAATCATCAAGGCATTGGCTAGTAACAGAAAATGTCAATGCGTCAAAGTCCACACTGTAATGCCCTATTACACCAAGCGATTGTCGGCTGTATTTGGCACTATGCAAATAAATATTAAAATTCTTATTTTTAATATTATTAAGATCCTGTTGTGTGTGAGGTAAAAGAAAGCAAGGTCCTGTTTGTGAGGTAACAGGAAGCAAGGTCTTGCATGTGAGGTAAAAGGAAGCAAGGTCATGTTGTGTTTAAGGTAAAAGGAAGAAAGGGCCTTTAGAGTGTAAAGTAGAAACAGTTAAATAGAAAGCCAGAGTCATGTGAAAACAGCAGTCAGAAATTACAGCACAGGAGCTGGATGTTCCACAAGGGGAGATAATTCAGCCCAGTGGGAATCAGATGGATTACCAGATAGGACTGGTGAAACTCAGGTACCTGTAAACTCATATCCTCTGTGAGAAGCTGACTGTGTGGGTGCTAGGAAGCATTTCATCGTTGTCACCACTGATGTTTTTTTTCTGATGGAGTTTACTGTATATACCTGAATAAATCCTGTTAAACTACAAGCCTGCCTAACTTCATGAAGTATGCTATACAGTAGAAAGAATATGTTTAGAGGACCTGACCCAAGGCACCCGCCCCCCCACACACACACAATGCCCTCAGAATCTCAAAGAACTCATAATAAAGAGTGGCTCTGGATAACAGATAGATTGATATTTTGTTTACAGTGTAAAGCAGAATCAGATTGAGCCAGCAATGGGCAGATACTACA